>NW_025408044.1:367590-539016 GCF_905475395.1 Chrysoperla carnea
TTAGCCAATCAGAGAGTAGTATTCATTTTTATTGTTATATCCATCTTCGCGTATATAATACGCTAGTTGTATACACGACACGCTCATACATATACTGACTGGTGTTCTGTAACTATCTGTGTATATTAATTGTTTGTAACAATGCCACCAAAAACAAGTGGAAAAGCAGCAAAAAAAGCTGGCAAAGCTCAAAAAAATATATCAAAGAGTGATAAGAAAAAGAAGAGGAAGCGCAAGGAATCATATGCAATTTACATTTACAAAGTATTAAAACAAGTGCATCCTGATACTGGTATCTCTAGTAAAGCTATGAGTATCATGAACAGTTTTGTTAATGATATTTTTGAACGTATTGCTGCTGAAGCATCACGTTTAGCACATTATAATAAACGTTCAACAATCACAAGTCGGGAAATTCAAACCGCAGTTCGATTATTATTACCTGGTGAATTGGCAAAGCACGCTGTTAGTGAAGGTACTAAAGCTGTTACAAAATATACAAGTTCAAAATAAATAAATCGAAAATATTATTTAATTGATAACATAAAAATACATCAACATATAAAAACGGCTCTCTTTTTAAGAGAGCCATCAAATTTTTTAAATAAGAGTAAATTATTTTTATATATACAAAAAAATAAAATAAACAATTATTAATATCATATTTAATATAAAATTTTATATATTAATAGCTTGAATATATCTATTATTAGTATATCAATATTATTAATTTTAAATATAATAAAGGATATCGCGGAATATATATCGTAAATCAGTGTAATGCAAATGCATTACATTACCTTTATTATTTTCATTTTACATTTACTACTTGTTTATGTACGCTTATAATTATTAGAAAAATATTTTTAATAATTTTAAAAAATAAATGAAATAATAAAAATTTAATAATAAATTATTTATTGAAAGTATAAAAAATGGTATAGCAAAATCTTTATTTTCTTTGATTAAGGCGAAATGTTTTATTAGTTATAAATTCGATAATCTCCTATCGATACTTGTTACTCTTAACTTGTATATATAAAAAATATAATAGTATATTAATTTATAATAAAATTTTTTCAAAAATTCAATAAGTTATTGTAAAATAAAATCCCACCAAAAACATAAATGTGTAAAAAGGCGTAGATATCACAGAATCCCAATAAACTCAATTACGTCAGCCCAAAAAAGTTGTGAAATCCCGTAGAGAAAAAAATTATTCGAAAAAAATTTATAAAAATGACATAAATTTATTGAGTAACTTTTCCGTAAAGACGCATTAAAGTATTACATTAGCAACTTTTCGGTGACGTCATACCTACACGCACCTGTATAGGAGAACAAAAGAAAATCGTTAACCCCCTACTACCTCCCTCCTCCCCTCTAATGTTATGACGTTATAATTTTTTCACAACTTTTTTTAAACATCAAAATTTAAATTTAAACAATCGAAAGTATTCTTCAGATAAAAGTCAAGCACTTACTTAACAAAAGCCTAATTTTTTTTTACTAAAGTACGAAAATTATTGGTTTAAATTTCTTGTGTAGGTTTCTCCTTAGTACGTATTTATTTTATATTTTACTTCGCAAGTTTTCGGAATAGAAAAACGAATATAAAAATAAAAACTTGCGAAGTAAAATATAAAATAAATACGTACTAAGGAGAAACCTACACAAGAAATTTAAACCAATAATTTTCGTACTTTAGTAAAAAAAAATTAGGCTTTTGTTAAGTAAGTGCTTGACTTTTATCTGAAGAATACTTTCGATTGTTTAAATTTAAATTTTGATGTTTAAAAAAAGTTGTGAAAAAATTATAACGTCATAACATTAGAGGGGAGGAGGGAGGTAGTAGGGGGTTAACGATTTTCTTTTGTTCTCCTATACAGGTGCGTGTAGGTATGACGTCACCGAAAAGTTGCTAATGTAATACTTTAATGCGTCTTTACGGAAAAGTTACTCAATAAATTTATGTCATTTTTATAAATTTTTTTCGAATAATTTTTTTCTCTACGGGATTTCACAACTTTTTTGGGCTGACGTAATTGAGTTTATTGGGATTCTGTGATATCTACGCCTTTTTACACATTTATGTTTTTGGTGGGATATCACTTCTTTTTGCAAAGCAAATTATATGTTTAAAAAAGTAATACAATTTATTGAAATCAAGTACTTGTATAAATAATTTTCAAACACTTACCATCATAAATGCATTGAAGTACTGTTGAATTCTAGGCCTCGTACGCTATTGGAATCCCGGACGAGATGCTACCATCATACGACCATCACATTTCTTATAGATGCAATTTGCCATTAGAAATGTGTTATATGTATTATACAAAATAAATTACTCTTATAGGATATAATTTCGGGCCTAAAAGGCCCTTATTATTATTTTTTTAAATATTTATTAATTTTAATATTCGCAAAAATTTTTGTATACTTGCTATATTCTTTGCAAAGTTTTACATGTTTCCAAAATTTGTTGGTTCCCTTAGTCCTATTATGGTCTTCTTTCCATTTGAATTCTCATGTTACCTATTTTAAAAAAAATATTTACAGAATAGTTTAAATATTTGCTTTATTCTCTCATTGAGTCCAAATTTGTTTTTCTTCTTTTATTTCATAAAGCTTTTTTAGTCTTGTTTGTTGATGTATTTTCTTGTTGAAATGATGTAATTAAAATAATAAACGTAAGAATTTATTAAGTGTAAGTCTTCTTAAGTCTTCTTTGTTAGTACATTATGTTGTTGGTAAGTTGGTTGTACTATTATTTTAATAATTGAATTCATGAATTTTATTTTGATTGAAATAATATAATTTAGATTAATAAATATAATTTTATAAAAATGTTATTTTGAATATTTTCGTTTCATGCAAAGCAAATTATATGTTTAAAAAAGTAATACAATTTATTGAAATCAAGTACTTGTATAAATAATTTTCAAACACTTACCATCATAAATGCATTGAAGTACTGTTGAATTCTAGGCCTCGTACGCTATTGGAATCCCGGACGAGATGCTACCATCATACGACCATCACATTTCTTATAGATGCAATTTGCCATTAGAAATGTGTTATATGTATTATACAAAATAAATTACTCTTATAGGATATAATTTCGGGCCTAAAAGGCCCTTATTATTATTTTTTTAAATATTTATTAATTTTAATATTCGCAAAAATTTTTGTATACTTGCTATATTCTTTGCAAAGTTTTACATGTTTCCAAAATTTGTTGGTTCCCTTAGTCCTATTATGGTCTTCTTTCCATTTGAATTCTCATGTTACCTATTTTAAAAAAAATATTTACAGAATAGTTTAAATATTTGCTTTATTCTCTCATTGAGTCCAAATTTGTTTTTCTTCTTTTATTTCATAAAGCTTTTTTAGTCTTGTTTGTTGATGTATTTTCTTGTTGAAATGATGTAATTAAAATAATAAACGTAAGAATTTATTAAGTGTAAGTCTTCTTAAGTCTTCTTTGTTAGTACATTATGTTGTTGGTAAGTTGGTTGTACTATTATTTTAATAATTGAATTCATGAATTTTATTTTGATTGAAATAATATAATTTAGATTAATAAATATAATTTTATAAAAATGTTATTTTGAATATTTTCGTTTCATGCAAAGCAAATTATATGTTTAAAAAAGTAATACAATTTATTGAAATCAAGTACTTGTATAAATAATTTTCAAACACTTACCATCATAAATGCATTGAAGTACTGTTGAATTCTAGGCCTCGTACGCTATTGGAATCCCGGACGAGATGCTACCATCATACGACCATCACATTTCTTATAGATGCAATTTGCCATTAGAAATGTGTTATATGTATTATACAAAATAAATTACTCTTATAGGATATAATTTCGGGCCTAAAAGGCCCTTATTATTTTTTTTTTTAAATATTTATTAATTTTAATATTCGCAAAAATTTTTGTATACTTGCTATATTCTTTGCAAAGTTTTACATGTTTCCAAAATTTGTTGGTTCCCTTAGTCCTATTATGGTCTTCTTTCCATTTGAATTCTCATGTTACCTATTTTAAAAAAAATATTTACAGAATAGTTTAAATATTTGCTTTATTCTCTCATTGAGTCCAAATTTGTTTTTCTTCTTTTATTTCATAAAGCTTTTTTAGTCTTGTTTGTTGATGTATTTTATTGTTGAAATGATGTAATTAAAATAATAAACGTAAGAATTTATAAAGTGTTAGTCTTCTTAAGTTTTCTTTGTTAGTACATTATGTTGTTGGTAAGTTGGTAATACTATTATTTTAATAATTGAATTCATGAATTTTATTTTGATTGAAATAATATAATTTAGATTAATAAATATAATTTTATAAAAATGTTATTTTGAATATTTTCGTTTCATTCGATTGATATTTTATTTATTTATTTTCAATAACACTTGAGGAGAATTTTTTTTTTTGAAGTTATATTTCTTTAGTCGCACGTACATAGTGAAAATTATTTGAATACAACTTTTTAACACTAATTAGTTAGTCGATATATAAAAAGACAATGAGAGACGAATAACTGATTAAGTGTCTAATGAAGTATAGCTTCTTATGAGTGCATATAAATACACATATCTTCTTCTTAAAATCAAAATATTTTATATAAATACATGAGGTCAATGTAGAATGAAAAAAAAAAAAAAAAAATTAACCACAAATTTGTTTTTTGTGTGAAATAATAATGTATGTTTAAAAGTATTGATTAAATAAAAAATTTAAAGTGATGCTAAATGGAATTACTTCTAAAATTAGACAATCATATATTTATATACAGAAATATTTTGAATAATATCAGGTCTGCTTAAAACACAAAAATGAATTAATTTTAGTATTGCATTTTATATATACAGTCAAACCTGAGTAAGAGAGAACTGGGTATGCGAGAAAATTCTATAAGTGAGAATATTTCTCAGATTTCGGATTTTCATCTCTCAAAACCCGCTATAAGTAAAAAACAAATACCTAACTGAGAGTCTTTCTTGTCTGTACTTCTAAAACCGATAATTCAACATTTGGTATGAATGACAATAAATTATGCTTTACTACGATTATAACTAAATATTTTGAATATTATTAATAGACTTCTTTAAGTTAGACAGACCTCTCGGATATCTCTATAAGCTAGAAGCGAATTATTGTGAAACCTATATAAGCGAAAAAAAAAATCACAGTCCCTTCAACTCTCTCTTAACCAGGTTTCACTGTATATATGAATGAATTTTATTTATTTCTAAAAAGAAATAATTTTTACTCCTCTATTATATAGCGTGTCGCATTTAAGATGAAGACATATTCATATTTTCGTTATTTATGGGAATATAGATTGGAAATTTTGTACAGCCATACAGACTGATGGGTCACATATTTTAAAATACTTAACAAAATTAGAACTTTAAACTTTATAGCCTATTTTAAATTAACAAATAGGATAGATTATTGAGATTTTGTCTAGCGAACTATTTGAAAAGTTCATGTTAAATGCGGCACACTATGGGCAGACCTGAATGATTTAATTCATTTTTTTTAGCCGACTACAAGCTCATGCTAAAATTTTTCGGGTGAAATGACTCACCAAAAATCATATTGAAAAAGATGATTCTATATGTAGAAGTAAATTTTAGCACCTTGACGTCAGTTTTATACGGTACAGGTGAGAATATTAATGTTACACCTTTTGGTGCCCCACCACTGCAGGAGCAAATATGTTCGACACGCTGTTGGACACTAATTCTGCATAGGTATTCGAAGAAAATTACATAAATGCCATACACAAATAGATCCGACAATTTTAGTACCGGAATTTGAAGTAAATTTTTAATTTGCCGTCAATTTCCGAAGCCCTGCGTGATTTATTTCTGTACGATATTTATGTTATTCGGATATTTATGCAAAATTAGATTGCAACAATGATGTATATATTTGCTGGTGCAGCAGTGAAACACCAAAAGCTGTCACATTCATATATTCTCCTATACTTATCTGTACCGCTTAAAACTAACACCATGGTGCTTAAACTTTCTTTTATATTATTTAGTAAAATTTTCTTCAACATAATTTCTGGTGGGGTCATTTCATCAGGAAAATTGTAGCATAAGTTTGCAATCGAAAGTGTCTTTGGTTTAAAATTGAAATTTGATTTTTATGACAATTAAAATATATTTGTAATCAACAATGAGAATACGTGACTAACTCATCTATTAAATTAAGAGTTGTTTAATAACGATTAAACAATTTACAATGCAACTGTTGAATTATAATTTTAAATAATTGTATCACAATAAAAAAATTGTCATATAAATCAATTTCTTTTGTATTAAATGTTTTTGAAATAAATAAATATCATAACCATTTTTTCTTTTATTATGATTTTGTTAATGAGTGAAAACATTCCATAAAATGAAATTAATTAAATATTCTACAAATTATATAATTTGAATTCAATTATTATATTACGATTTTCTTTTCTTTTTGGTTGTCTTATTTTTATTTGAAGGAAAATTTCTTTTTTTCTTAGCAGGTGGTTTCCTTATCGGAGTAATATCTATCATATCTGCAGAAATGATATTGGGATGTAACGACCATTGCCTATCCTGAACTTTTTTAGATTTGATTTTATTAACTGTAAGTGTTTGCAAATTATCACAATAGAGTGATCTAAGTCTGTTATATTCTACTATTGCACTTTCTTGAGCTTTTATTTGACTTGGATCAAAATTAATTAGATGGACGCCAGAGAAATTTTTAACTCTTGATAATGCCACATATGCTTGGCCACAAGAAAATATACACGATCCAATATCTAATAATGCACTATCAAGACTTAAGCCTTGACTTTTATGAATTGTAATAGCGTATGCCAAACATATTGGAAACTGTTCTCTGTATACAAATGATCGAGGCAAAATTTCAAATTTAGTTTTAACTCGTTCTAAATCGTATTCTATTCCATGATTAAAGTTAATTTTAATTTTGTTAATTTTATTTTTATCATGAATGTCATAATAAACTTGTTTTATTATGCCAATTGAACCATTAACTAAGCCTAATGTAATATCGATATTTCTTCGTAGCATTATACGACTTCCCAATTTTATTACTATTTTCCTTTCTAAGCCGGCTGTCATTGAAGAATCATCTTCATAATTTTCTATTGCTGCACACACTTTTTTATGAAAATATTTTGGACAGTCTATTTCATCAACTGCAATTAGTTCAATTTCCGGTTCTTTAATTTGTTTTAACATGGCCTCATTTAATTGAGTGCACATATTTTTGGTTGGTAGTAAACAAACTGTTTTGTTTGATAATAAGGAATAATGAACAGTTAACTCTTGTAGCCTGTCAACAATTGAAGCTGAATTAAATTTAAGTAATCTTGTAGACAACAATTCTTGATCTTCTCTTGTTAAAACTCCTAATCGTATACGTCCTAGCATATCCATAAAGTTAGAATCATTTTGCTGGCGCATATTGATAGATAGCTCTTCATATTTGAATAATTCTCTCCATAAATTAAAAGCAGTAAGGGAGCCTAAAAATTTATCAATTTCTTTTTGCGATATATTTTCGAATGGTGAATTTTCTCTGACTGGGGGTAGCTGTAATAAATCTCCAAATAATAAAATATGTTTTCCTCCAAACCAACAATTTTCATTCATGGAGCTGTCAAAAATTTCTGTTAATCGTAAATGAATATACATGAGAGTGATATTTGAAATCATGGATACTTCATCAATGATTATTAACATAACATTGCCTAAATCGGCTCGTAACACTTTCAAAACTTGATCTGAAAGAGGTTTATATTTTGGGGTGGATCCATGTTCAACTGGCAGTTGCAGTAGTCTGTGAATAGTCAATCCGTTAACGTTAAATGCTGCAATGCCCGTTGGAGCAGTCACAGCAACGTTTTTTTTAAATGTTTTGAATACCCAATGTTTTATTGTATTAATGAGATAACTTTTCCCAGTACCACCAGTTCCACTTACGAAAAATCTTAATATTTCGTTTTCTGTATTTAAGGTATCTTGAATTTTATAAAATACTCGTTTTTGGTCTGCATTTAAATTGTCAATCATTTTATTCATTTCATCATCTGATATAGTTACAACTCTTCTAAAGTCATCCATTGCATTAATCGCCTCTACTGGTTGAAATTCTAATGGATTTTCAATATCATTATCATCGTCATGATCGTCGTTATTTATATTATTTCTAATTTCTGATATTTTTGCGTCAATCATTTCATTTGCTTTATTCCAATTATCTAAATATTCCTTTTGTTGCTGCCCATAAATAACTCCATCTTTTATTTTGTCTTTTAATAAATAAAATGCTTCTGTATATGACTTTTGCCCTGCCTTTAGTTGCGAAAGATTTCGCCAAGGCATAAACATAAGTAATATTGAAAAGTAATAATTTTCTGGATATTTATTAATGTCAATATTATAATGATTGATAAGATATGGTCGTTGCCTTTTAATTAAAAATTTGTTGTTCAACAATATATAATAATGTTGATTTTCATTCAATTTAGGTTCATTACTTTTTATGTCATACCATCGTAAGAAATCATACAAATGTATATTTTCTAATTCTAAGGGCCTATTTGGATAATAATCGTCAACCCATGATTCATAAAATAAATCAGATGAATTTGGATCTAGTTGTTCTATTTGTTTTTTCGGTTTTAATCTACGATTACGATTCATATTTATATCTAACCATCTAATTGTGGTATTAGGATCCGTTCCATAAAGAGATATGCCAAGAAGCGTATCGCTTGCTTCTAAAAGTCCACATTCTCTGTTACTAAGAGCACGAAGGCCCACGTTAAACAATCGACTTCTCAATGTTTTTGTAGAATTCAATAATTCAAAAGTATCAACAATATGACTTTTCTCTCCTTTTGTTGTATATTTGGTAATGTAGAAATTCAAAAGTCCCGTTTTTTCACCAATATATTGTAAATCAATATTTCCGTTCCATGCTAACATTACAACTGGATTGTAATCGTTAATATAAATGGATTCCTGTTTTCTCTGTATATTATATAATCTTTTATTTGATAAAGTTTTTCTTGCTGCTACAGCCTCAGTCACTCCATTAATTTGAATAAAATCTGTTACTGCACGAGGGAATCCAAATCTGCAAATAGCGAAAAAATCGGATTTGTTTTTATTTGGCTTAGTTTTTTCTTCTATTTCTTGATTATGCTTCCTTTTTTTATTTCTTAAACAGTAACTGTTATGTTTATGTACTTGATAGTTCATGACTCGTTCATATAAAGTTGGTGAAGTAGTTTTGTTTGGAATAGCACATGTTATATATTTCGATATGAAGTCAGCTACCTCTTGCGTAGAAGATTTTTCAAGTACAGGTGCATCTTTTACCCAAAGTAATATATGGAAATGTTGCAAACCTCTTGACTGATATTCACGCCGCCAGAAATAATGTTCTATTTTGCCTAGAGGTTCTTCAGGTGAATTAAGAAAATCTAAAAAGGCCCTAAATTTAATATCAATAAATCTACAAGTTGATACGGGATCTTTTGCAATTAATTCACCAATACGTTTGTTTGCCATTTCAGGACTATTAATGTCTCTAAGATATTGTTCGAGATCGGACCAATTCCATTCTGATGGACTAACTGTTAAGAACCAAGTAGGTGGTCCGTAATATTTTGACATACACACCACATCATTTCTTGGTTTTCGCCAAAATTGTTCAGTGTTTCGTAAACGACTGAATAATGCACTTAAATCTCCTTCTAATTCATCCTTTTGTAGTAAATCGAGATACGTTTCTTTTGTGAGTTTTTCATTTTTTTTAGTTATATTTAAATTATAATATATACCTGAGCTTAATTGTCTTAAGTTCGCATCGTTTAATAAATAAAAAATATATTGATAATTATGTCTAAATTGCGAATGGCAAGACATAAGTCGCGATTTGATGAATTCAGCTGAAGTTATCTTTTTTTCTCTAGGATGAAATTGACCAAATTTACCTTCATAATAAAGATCTGGAAAACATTTCACATCAATTTCTTTATCACAATGATCTAAAGTTGAAGCATTTACTTTCAACATTTGATATAAAGCTGTTATTGAACTATTTTTTCGTCTCTCGTGTAACGGATATATTGTGTAGTGTTCATATTCATAATTATGTTGATTATTATCTGTTATTTGTGTTAATAATGCCGAATTATCAATACCATCATTTAACATTTTATTGTTTTTATCATTTTCCGTTCCATATTGAATATTTTTATCTAAAGGATCTAATAATTTGTTAACATTTTGATTCAAAATTATCTTTGAATAATGTTTATTATTACTTTTTAAAAATGTTAATGCTTGATAAAGCTTTTCCACATCCACCAAATCTTCCCAGATGATTTTCTTTTTGGTTGGACAGCCACGTACTATAATATACATGTCTTGATTTGTATTTAAAGGTTCTTCCGGTTTCGGTAATTTTTGTAATGTTGCTTCTAATGGCAATGGTAAGTGAAATGTTCTACCAATAATTTTTTTTATACTATGCCTGTTAGGAATATTTCTTTTTGATACTGGAGTCATGGTGGTTACCATTTGAAAAGCTTTGGCTCGTTGAATTAATATTTTTTCATATTCATTCAATTTTTTCAATTCGTTTGGAATTTCTCCAACATAAAGATCATTAAGAATACAATTTGCAGGTAAGATATTTTTTCGTATGTAATCTAAACATAATTGACAAATAAAATTACTACTTGTAATTTTTTTTTTTTCAATAAACCGTTTTAAGCGTTCCCAGACATTACTTTCTATAGGTTTACGAAGTGCAGATAATTTTCTCAACTGCGCTAAGCAAAATAGTTTTTGGCAAGATATACATTCATTTTTAGGTGTATCGAGACATTTTTTCGTCATGTCACTGAATGAGTTATTATATTTCTTGAATATTTCATCCTCTGGTAAGTTCATGTCGGATGTTATATCATCAAAATCTACTAAGCATACCTGCTTATTTATCTGGAAATTTTCCGGGTTCCCGAACACTGAAAGTTTGTCTTCATTAACAATGTCTAAAGCACTATCAATTTCACGGATTTTTTTATAATTGGCTTTCATTTCATATAACTGTCGTACCAAAGTTCGCATTTTAGGAAAATGTGCCTTTAGACTATTAAAGAACACAATATTATTGTCAAATGATTCTTCGTTTTCTGATATAAAATTGAGGATGGTCTTGGAACACCAATTTGACATATCCATAAATCTCGATTTTAATATTTTAAATTTATTTTCAGTAAGTAAACAAATGTTTGAGTTGCAGCAGCACTTATTTTCTTCAATAATATTTATGCTATCCTGTGGAAAATTATATAGAAGAGAAGCTTTTCCACCATCGTTTATAATGATCGTTTTATCATGCTCTAATGGTTTATAAGATGTTTCTGCACAATATGGTTCTTGTGTAGAACGATGTAAACTTTGGCCAAGTAACGATTGAAATTTTGTGAATGTATTTGAGTTAGCCGGTAAGTAACGATATTTTTCAAGACCTACAACAAGATTTTTTTTTAAATTTTCATAAGTCTTTAAGTAATGGCCTATTAAATTTCTGCGGTTTACAAGGGTCCATTTAATAATTTTTTCAGCTTCAACTCTATCGCCATTGATTTTCGTTAATTCGCTAATTATTTTTTCAGTATTTCCATAAAATTTTTTTAACCGATAATATTTCATGGATTTTTTATTAATATCCATAGTTTTATTTGTATATACAGAAACAGCTTTTCTATGAACTTCAGGTTTTTTAATACGATATCGTCGATCGGCATCAACATGTAATTCGTTCCAAGATTTTCCTGATAAGTTTGGTCGACCACGTTTAGTTTTTTTGGGTCGACCACGTTTATTTTTTTCTAAATCAACTTCATTAGTTTCTATTGTACAATCTTCGTTACTTAAACTACTGTCACCGTTTAGTGGTTCACAAACATCGAAATGACCGAAGAGAGGATTTTCTCCCGAAAAATATATCCGTATAAGAGGATCGGTGTTTTTTCCAAATTGGTACACTTGGTTCTGGGTCCAATAAACTTCAATTCGACGGTGATAAAACAAAGCAGCTATTTTAATTTCGATAATTGAACCAAATGTCCCTGATTTAGACATAGCTGTGGCGTATTCTTCTTTGGTTGCATAAGGATTGCCATATTCATTACACGTTGCGTAATTGAATTCATCCCAGTTATCTGAAATGTATTCTACAACATTATTACGGATAATTTGAGTGTATTCTAAATACTTTGTTTTTCCATAAAGTTTATATGAAAGTGCGTTAAACAAGCAATTTCCATCACCGGGCATAATAATTTTTGTATGTGGGACGTATTTATCTTCTACCATTAAATTTATAATATTCTTGGAAATTTCCGCTTGACTTAATTTACTGTTTCTTAATTGATTCGTTTCGTTCAATCCTTTTTCATTTTCTGTATCATTTGAATTTTTGTCACAATTTAAAGGCTCACAAACATCAAAATGACCAGACAAAATATTTTCTCCCGAAAAATATATTCTTATAAGAGGATTTGTTTTTTCTCCAAATGGTTGCACGTTGTGTTCGTTCAAATATACTTCGATGTGCCGTTTATAAAGCAAAGCAGCGATTTTAGCCTCGAAAAGTGAACCATAAGTACCATGTTTTAACATTTCTTGAACATATTCTTGTTTGGTTGAATAAGGATCACCAAATTGATTACACGTAAAGTTTTGATATTTATCCCACTTACCTGCAATATATCGTACAACTTCTTTACGTACAATTTGGGTATAATTTAAATATTCTCTTTCTCCATAAATACCATACGAAATCGAATGAAACAAGCAGCTTCCATCTCGAGGTATATTAATCTTGATATGTGGAATATATCTATCTTCCACTTTTAAATTTATGATATTATTGGAAAATTTGGATTGGCTCTTGTTGCTCTTTTTCTGTTGATAGTATAAATTTGTATTTAGTTCTTTTGTATTTTCGTTTAAAATTGCAATATTTTCAATGCGCCTATTCTCTTCTGGATGCACTTCCATAGATACAAAAGATAAATTATCTTCATATTCATAAAGTGATTCACAATTATCATCATTTTCAGAATTCCCACTTTGTATTGTGAAGCTTAGGGAATTGCTGTTAGCTTGTGAATTCGTATTTTTAGTTTCTTTTTGTAGGTTATTAAAACCTTCCTCAAGTTCATCTTCATCTGTGTCTGTTTGTTGAGTATCTTCCTTTATATATTTTATAATTTGAATATATTTTTTCAAAATCTGTTTGTTCAGGTTTCCAGTGAATTCCTTGTTATATACCGGTTCACAGACATCATAATGTGGGCCATTCAACTTTACCGTACTAAACAAACGTATTACTAAGTCGGGATTATTTCCATATATTTCATACGGATGTGCGTTTTCACTTCTATATAATTCTACTTGACATTTATATATTCTTACTGCAGCCCGAATTTCACAAGCGGTACCATATGTATTTTTTTTGCTCATTTCAAGCATATAATCTTCACGCGATTTATACATGTTTCCATTACGGTTACGAATAAAAAATTTAATTATATCCCACTTTTGGCCAATAAAATTTACTACTTCTCGTCGAATATGTAGAGCAAATTTTTTCCAGTTTTTGTACTTTTTACTATATAGCGCGTAGGCTAGGTTATAAAATAAATTTTCACTTGTATCTGGTATTGAAATTATGACATGCGGAATTGGTACAGTGTTAGGGACTAGATATTTAATTTCCATTATAATAATTAAATTGAGGAAGGCCTATTCGTTTTCACAGCTAGAAATCACGAGAAAAGAATCACGTATTACAATTGAAAATGATTTTATAAAACTTTAAGATCATTATAAATGTGATATTAAGTTTAAAATAAATTATAATAAAAGAATATCTTTTATTGCACTAAAATCTGAAATAAAATTAATTAAATATAATGAAAATTTCAAAGCATATGGTTTTCTTAAAACGATTTTGATATCCGAGGGACTTTCAAATTGAAAATCAAAATTTTAATAAAATATTTGTAATATATAAGGTATAAACATCAAATATTAATTTAAAATTGATTCGAATTTTATAAAATTTAAAAAAATATTTTTAACTAGTACGATCATTATCAAATAATTGAAACTCTAAACAAAAACAGTTCTTTATATACTGAATAACGGTTACAGGTTCAAACAATAAAAAAGTCCGGCTAGCTACAAATTTAAAACTTCGATAAAATAATAATTTGTTATGTATGCAATAAATTTTTAAAATACTTCTTCATTTTTTTAAATCTTCATTTTTTCTAAATAATATTTTAATAGACAACAATTACAAAACATGAAATATATACAACTAAAGTGTGAAAAGAAATTTTTAACAAAGTTTTAAGAACTGTATTTTAACAAAAAATTCTTTAATTTGAAAGCCCAAGAGCTTGTTTGAAAACTGGCAATTTATTTATTTGAAATCTAAAAGATTAAAAATGATACACCTATATTTATTATAAAGTTGAGGAACATATAAAATTTTTTTAAATAATTATCAAAGATTATAGATACATATAGAAGCCCAATTCTATACATATATTTGAACTCACCATTTGATATTTTGAACTTTTCCTCATATTAAAAACCAAAAAAAAATATATTGGTTTTTTATATTCACCGATAGATCTATTTTCAGATCATTCACATTTTGCATTCATTATTTTTTAGTTTCAATAATATTATAAAGTTTAAGGTTAACTTTTACAGAGGCGATAGTACCAAATTGATTTAAAGAAAAAATATTTTCAAGTTTATTGCTTGAATTTTTAGGTACGTTATTTCACAATGACATACATATTATAGAAAACAAGTGAAAACAAACAATTGACTGAGTTAATTGTTGAAATACCATGTATAGATAGTGTTGATGCGCAATCGTTTGTTTTTTTGACGTCGCGTAAATAATAAAAGATATTCACTTTTAAATAGACACACACACAACTGATATTCCTATATTAATACATACTATAAAATTTGCACCTAATTAACGCCCTCGTGGGTAAACAGTAATGTTTACGAAAAAATTTTTCAAACAAAAGTTTTTTAGTTTTTTATAAGGAACATTTTTTACATTTAATTTTTTGTTCTATCTCTAACGGTTTACAAGATGGGTCCTACGGACCCAAGACCCAATTGACCTATGATGCTCATTTGAGAGCTTGACCTCACTTTTTACGTCCTGAGTACGCTGTAAAAATTTCAGCTCGATTTCTTTTTTCGTTTTTGAATTATCGTGTCCACAGACGAACGGACGGACAGCCGGAAATAGATTAATTAGGTGATTCTATGAACACCTATACCAAAATTTTTTTCCTAGCATCAATATTTTTATGCGTTACAAACTTGGGACGAAACTTAATATACTATGTATATTTCATATATACATGGTATAAAAACTAAATAATTAAAAGCACTATGATGAGACAAATTAAAAATAAAAACAAGTGAAAACAAACAATTGACTGAGTTAATTGTTGAAATACCATGCTTAGACAGTGTTGATGCGCAATCGTATAGACAGTGTTGATGCGCAATCATTTGTTTTTTTGACGTCATGTAAATAACAAAAGATATTTACTTTTAAATACACAACACACACACAACTGATATTCCTATATTAATACATACTATAAAATTTGCACCTATTTAACGCCCTCATGGGTAAACAGTGATGCTTACAAAAAAATGTTTCAAACAAAAGTTTTTTATTTTTTATAAGGAACATTTTTTACTTTTAAACTTTTGTTCTATCTCTAACGGTTTACAAGATGGGTCCTACGGACCCAAGACCCAATTGACCTATGATGCTCATTTGAGAGCTTGACCTCACTTTTTACGTCCTGAGTACGCTGTAAAAATTTCAGCTCGATATCTTTTTTCGTTTTTGAATTATCGTGTCCACAGACGGACGGACGGACAGCCGGAAATAGATTAATTAGGTGATTCTATGAACACCTATACCAAAATTTTTTTCCTAGCATCAATATTTTTAAGCGTTACAAACTTGGGACGAAACTTAATATACTATGTATATTTCATATATACATGGTATAAAAACTAAATAATTAAAAGCACTATGATGAGACAAATTAAAAATAAAAACAAGTGAAAACAAACAATTGACTGAGTTAATTGTTGAAATACCATGTTTAGACAGTGTTGATGCACAATCGTATAGACAGTGTTGATGCGCAATCATTTGTTTTTTTGACGTCATGTAAATAACAAAAGATATTTACTTTTAAATACACAACACACACACAACTGATATTCCTATATTAATACATACTATAAAATTTGCACCTATTTAACGCCCTCATGGGTAAACAGTGATGTTTACAAAAAAATGTTTCAAACAAAAGTTTTTTATTTTTTATAAGGAACATTTTTTACTTTTAAACTTTTGTTCTATCTCTAACGGTTTACAAGATGGGTCCTACGGACCCAAGACCCAATTGACCTATGATGCTCATTTACGAACTTGACCTCACTTTTTACGTCCTGAGTACGCTGTAAAAATTTCAGCTCGATATCTTTTTTCGTTTTTGAGTTATCGTGTCCACAGACGGACGGACAGCCGGAAATGGATTAATTAGGTTATTCTATGACCACCGATACCAAAATTTTTTTCGTAGCATCAATATTTTTAAGCGTTACAAACTTGAGACGAAACTTAATATACTATGTATATTTCATATATACATGGTATAATATTATGGTCATAGACTCATCTATCGGTGAATATAAAAAACTAATATATTTTTTTTGGTTCTTACAATACAATACAAATATCTTGGTTTATTGTCAACAAATTTCACTTTGAACTATTTTAAACGTTAGTATTTCGAAAACGGTGAATTAAGATGAAATAATCAAATTCGAATATGTAGAATTTAATTAGTTTAGAAACAGATATTTATTGAAAGACACACAATAACTGTCAAGTTTATGAGTATCAAATTTTCATTACAAGTTCGGATATGAAACGCTGAAATCGTGGTTGAAACATATTTAAAAGCATTCCTCATTAAATTGTCTTTCAAATGAAACAAGAGATATCAAAATGGATTTATTCGTTTATTCGCTTCAATGCCACAAACACAGACAGACACACACAAATACATAACGGTCAAATTTATAACATCTTTTTTTTTAATTGAGAAGTAAAAACAAGTGAAATTTGCAAAATTTAAATAAACTTCGATAAATTTTTCAAATACGTAACACTAAACTAAAATTTGAAAACTATATAAGAACATTTTCTACTCAATTACCCTTATAGTCTTGTCCTAACTAAACTTATTTAAATGATTATCGCCTATTTTTTAATTGTTTTGGGCAAAAAAACCTAACTCTTACATGCAACAAAGATAAAACAAATTATAATAAATATCTTTCAGACATATCAATCAAAACAATCCAAATTGTTTCATCCGCTTAATAATTTTTCGGATACGGAACCCTAGCCTCGCCTTGAAACATATACAAAAAATTATGTTTGCCTTAAAGCATCACATATTTTTGTTTTTTTGTTTCGGATATAGAAACCTAAAATCTTACTTGAAACATAACCGAAAACACTCTCCGTTTAATTTACATTTCAAACGAAACCAAGAAAATTAAAATCGATTCATTTTGACAACAATTGCATCAGCAGTACAAAAAAAAATTGAATTCATTTTCTTTGGCAATGATTTGAAGTACCTCAAATTTTTAACCGACTTCAAACCAAAAAAAGGATATTCTCAATTCGACTGCATTTTTTTTTTTTTTGTTTGTTACGTCAGAATTTTTGATTGGGTGAACCGATTTCGATGATTCTTTTTTAGTGAAAGATTAGTTTGTGTACTTCAGATTCACTAAAAACCACGAAATAAAAAAAAACTTTTAACAAAAAGGAAACCGACTTCAAAAGAAATTTTTTTCCAAAACTAATTAATATTCACTAAAAAGTAAAACAATAACGATATTATAATACAATTATAAATTATTGTTATTTTTGGAGTCGGTATCAGCCAAGGAAACAGCTCTGACAGAACAGTGTGCTACATTAGCTTGGCTGACACCGACTCCAAAAATAACAATAATTTTAACTGCATTTTAATATCGTTATTTTTTCACTTTTTAATGCATATTAATTAATTTTGGATAATATTTTCTTTTGAAGTCGGTTTTCCTTTTGTTGAAAGTTTTCTTTTTATGAGTAGCCATGTATGAGTTACTCAGCAAATATATTTTCAAATAATATCTTGTCCTCCTTAAAAAGATATTTATTATTTAAATTTAAAATTTAAAACTAACAAGTGAAAAAAAACAATTGACTGAGTTACTTGTTGAAATACCATGCAAAGACAGTGTTAATTACTCTATCACATTATACATACACACGTGTCACGTCACACATACATAAACTGATGCCCCAAATAATACATACTACACAATTTACGAATAATTTGCGCCCTCACGGGTAAATAGTGATGCTTAGGAAAAAATGTTGCAAACAAAAGTGGTTTATTTTTTTATAAGAGAGATTTTTTACATTTAAACATTTGTTCTATCTTTAACGGTTTACAACTGATGGGTCGGTTGGATAAATCAAGACCTAAATGATCATCATAGGTCAAGACTTAATTGACCTATATTGCTCATTTACGAACAAAAAGCGATAAAAATTATTTTTTATCAACAATGCCATAAAAATTTACTTATATTTATTATAAAGTTACACCAATTAGAATAATAATTATATAACATAATGTTAGTATGTCTATACCTTGATGTAAACTTGCCCCTAATTTTCGATATCACGGGTAAACAATGATGTCTACAAAAAAATTTTTCAAACACAATATGTCATAATATTTTTTACATTTACGTCATACAAATTGCCTAGTTGACTACAAAACAGCCAGACAACAAATTACATTTTTAATGTAATAAAACGTGTTTTTTGGTTTTTGCTATAATCTACTGTTATTATTCATGATTCTTTACTTCCAATCCACTACTCGACACGCGTTAAGAAGTATATTTATGATTTATGGTATAATTTTTGAAACATCTGTGCACTATTAAGTGCAATTTTTTAAATAGGGTATTCCACTATTTTTGAAAAAGTACTTCAAAATGTTGATTTTGCTAATAAAAAAACACCGAAATAAAAATTTATTTCGGAAAAATACACACGCTTTCTTGCCAAAAACTTAAATTAAATTTTAAACTTTTTTAAACAGTCAAAAACGCGTTTAATTTTATGTATTAAAACAAATATAGGCAACTTTAAGAACTTAAACGTTTTTATTTTTGCATATATGTACGTCGTTAATAAATCTTTTTTCGTTTTTGAATTATCGTGTCCACAGACGGACGGACGGACAGTCGGAAATAGATTAATTAGGTGATTCTATGAACACCTATACCAAAATTTTTTTCCTAGCATCAATATTTTTAAGCGTTACAAACTTGGGACGAAACTTAATATACTATGTATATTTCATATATACATGGTATAAAAACTAAATAATTAAAAGCACTATGATGAGACAAATTAAAAATAAAAACAAGTGAAAAGAAACAATTGACTGAGTTAATTGTTGAAATACCATGTTTAGACAGTGTTGATGCGCAATCGTTTGTTTTTTTGACGTCATGTAAATAACAAAAGATATTTACTTTTAAATACACAACACACACACAACTGATATTCCTATATTAATACATACTATAAAATTTGCACCTATTTAACGCCCTCATGGGTAAACAGTGATGTTTACAAAAAAATGTTTCAAACAAAAGTTTTTTATTTTTTTATAAGGAACATTTTTTATTTTAAACTTTTGTTCTATCTCTAACGGTTTACAAGATGGGTCCTACGGACCCAAGACCCAATTGACCTATGATGCTCATTTACGAACTTGACCTCACTTTTTACGTCCTGAGTACGCTGTAAAAATTTCAGCTCGATATCTTTTTTCGTTTTTGAGTTATCGTGTCCACACACGGACGGACAGCCGGAAATGGATTAATTAGGTTATTCTATGACCACCTATACCAAAATTTTTTTCGTAGCATCAATATTTTTAAGCGTTACAAACTTGAGACGAAACTTAATATACTATGTATATTTCATATATACATGGTATAATATTATGGTCATAGACTCATCTATCGGTGAATATAAAAAACTAATATATTTTTTTTGGTTCTTACAATACAATACAAATATCTTGGTTTATTGTCAACAAATTTCACTTTGAACTATTTTAAACGTTAGTATTTCGAAAACGGTGAATTAAGATGAAATAATCAAATTCGAATATGTAGAATTTAATTAGTTTAGAAACAGATATTTATTGAAAGACACACAATAACTGTCAAGTTTATGAGTATCAAATTTTCATTACAAGTTCGGATATGAAACGCTGAAATCGTGGTTGAAACATATTTAAAAGCACTCCTCATTAAATTGTCTTTCAAATGAAACAAGAGATATCAAAATGGATTTATTCGTTTATTCGCTTCAATGCCACAAACACAGACAGACACACACAAATACATAACGGTCAAATTTATAACATCTTTTTTTTTTAATTGAGAAGTAAAAACAAGTGAAATTTGCAAAATTTAAATAAACTTCGATAAATTTTTCAAATACGTAACACTAAACTAAAATTTGAAAACTATATAAGAACATTTTCTACTCAATTACCCTTATAGTCTTGTCCTAACTAAACTTATTTAAATGATTATCGCCTATTTTTTAATTGTTTTGGGCAAAAAAACCTAACTCTTACATGCAACAAAGATAAAACAAATTATAATAAATATCTTTCAGACATATCAATCAAAACAATCCAAATTGTTTCATCCGCTGAATAATTTTTCGGATACGGAACCCTAGCCTCGCCTTGAAACATATACAAAAAATTATGTTTGCCTTAAAGCATTTCATATTTTTGTTTTTTTGTTTCGGATATAGAAACCTAAAATCTTACTTGAAACATAACCGAAAACACTCTCCGTTTAATTTACATTTCAAACGAAACCAAGAAAATTAAAATCGATTCATTTTGACAATTGCATCAGCATTACAAAAAAAAATTGAATTCATTTTCTTTGGCAATGATTTGAAGTACCTCAAATTTTTTACCGACTTCAAACCAAAAAAAAGGAGGTTCTCAATTCGACTGCATTTTTTGTTTGTTTGTTACCTCACAACTTTTGACTGGGTAAACCGATTTAGATGATTATTTTTTAGTTAAAGATTAGTTTGTGTACTTCAGATTCACTAATAACCACGAAATAAAAAAAACTGTAAACAAAAAGGAAACCGACTTCAAAAGAAATTTTTTCCAAAAGTAATTAATATTCACTAAAAAGTAAAACAATAACGATATTATAATACATTTAAAATTATTGTTATTTTTGGAGTCGGTATCAGCCAAGGAAACAGCTCTGACAGAACAGTGTGCTACATTAGCTTGGCTGACACCGACTCCAAAAATAACAATAATTTTAACTGCATTTTAATATCGTTATTTTTTCACTTCTTAATGCATATTAATTAATTTTGGATAATATTTTCTTTTGAAGTCGGTTTTCCTTTTGTTGAAAGTTTTCTTTTTATGAGTAGCCATGTATGAGTTACTCAGAAAATATATTTTCAAATAATATCTTGTCCTCCTTAAAAAGATATTTATTATTTAAATTTAAAATTTAAAACTAACAAGTGAAAAAAAACAACTGACTGAGTTACTTGTTGAAATACCATGCAAAGGCAGTGTTAATTACTCTATCACATTATACATACACACGTGTCACATCACACATACATAAACTGATGCCCCAAATATTTATTATAAAGTTACACCAATTAGAATAATAATTATATAACATAATTTTAGTATGTCTATACCTTAATGTAAACTGAACACTAGGTATAATTTGCGCCTAATTTTCGATATCGCGGGTAAACAATGATGCCTACAAAAAAATTTTTCAAACACAATATGTCATAATATTTACGTCAAACAAATTGCCTAGTTTACGATATTTTTACAGGAATTTTTTACATTTACATCATACAAATTGCCTAGTTGACTACAAAACAGCCAGACAACAAATTACATTTTTAATGATTCTTTACTTCCAATCCACTACTCGACACGCATTAAGAAGTATATTTATGATTTATGGTATAATTTTTGAAACATCTGTGCACTATTAAAAGTAAAGAAGTGCAATTTTTTAAATAGGGTATTCCACTATTTTTGAAAAAGTACTTCAAAATGTTGATTTTGCTAATAAAAAAACACCAAAAATTTATTTCGGAAAAATACACACGCTTTCTTGCCAAAAACTTAAATTAAATTTTAAACTTTTTTAAACAGTCAAAAACGCGTTTAATTTTATATATTAAAACAAATATAGGCAACTTTAAGAACTTAAACGTTTTTATTTTTGCATATATGTACGTCGTTAATAAAATTTTTTTTAAATATTTAAACTCAATTCGATGCTTAATTTTTTCTCGTATTTCAGGCATATTTGAACAAAATATTTCTTAGAATATTTAGAAAATATTATAATAACATGCCATTGTGATTTTTTCTATAATATGTCATTGTGAAATAACGTAGCTAAAAATTCAAACAATAAACTTGATTATATTTTTTCTTTAAATCAATTTAATACTATCAATATAAATTAATTGTATCAGATACAGAAAACAAGTAGTAACCAAGAGATTTGAAAATTTGGTACGACATAACAAAGTGGTAATAAAAAAAAAAATTAAACGAAAATTATCGACATGCATAAAAAAAATTAAATATTTAATTAGTAAATCAAATGATTTAGGCAAATAACAATAAATTTCGAAACTAGTATATACAAGCTATCAAACGACTTTGCGGTTTCAAATTACGTGATTTTTCGTATGTTAACAGTTGCTGTGAAATTTTGTTTCAAAAAAAGGTTTCTTTCATACTTTATAGGAGTTTGAACCAACTAAAACAAATATTAACTAAATTCATTTCAAGCATGTTATTTAAAAAAAAAATAATTAAAAAACTAATAACTTAAATGTTGAAATTGAATCATTTTTAATTAAAAGCTACGTCATAAACAAATTAAATAAATATAATAATATCTTTACAACAATGCAGTTGATTACAACAACCAAAATATTCTTTTATATTATAAAAAAATTGAGCTGAGCACATTATAATAAATTTTGAAACTAGAATATAAAAGTCAATATCGATAATAAAAAAATATAAACGAATAAAATAAATATAATAATATCTTAACAATTACTCACTGTAATTCAAATTTTCTTCAGAAAAGTCACAAAACCACACAAAATTTAAAATTTTAATTGTTATACAAAATTTTCAATTTAATATTAATTTTTTTTTCAATAAAAAACTTAAGTCACTGGTTATTCAACTTTTCTTTAGAACAGTCACAAACACACACAAATTTTAAAATTTTAATTGTTATACAAAATTTTCAATTTAATATTAATTTTTTTTTTTCAATAAAAAACTAAAGTCACTGAAAAATATTTATTGAAAAATATATAAATTATTTATTATTTAATAAGATAATTATTATTTTATTAAAAATAAAATAACAATTAAATATTTTTAATAATAAATAAATATCTTATTTTTCAATGAAACAGCGCTGTATAACAAAAAAATGCGAAATAAATGTGTTGTATTTATTTTTATATGAAATCAAAACATTTGTTGTCCTATCCTATTGGATAGAGTATGGACTAATCAAATTGTATAGGCGTGGATTAACAAATCTTTAATGCTTTATATAAAAAGGCAACATTTAATTTTTATATGTTTTCTACATGGTACTTTGACTTACATAGGGACTTATATATTTGAGTTGGAAATATTGAAATACACAATTAATTTTTGATTATTTATTTAATATTTATTCAAATTTAATCAATATTTAATTAAAATTATATAAATAACAAATTTTTAAGCGTATTTAAGTTTTACCATACAAATTGTATAGGAAAAAAAACTAGCCTTCTAATTTTTTAATGATAATTCATGTGCATCACACTGATTTACGATATATATTCCAATATCTTTTATTATATATAAAATTCATATTATTTAAATAAACATTTATTTAAAATTAATTACTTAATATTGAGATACTAATAAATATATATTCAAGCCAATATATAATATTTTATAATAAATATTATATTAATTATTTATTTTATTTTTTTGTATTTATAAAAATAATTTACTCTTATTTAAAAAAATTTGATGGCTCTCTTAAAAAGAGAGCCGCTTTTATATGTTGATGTATTTTTATATTATCAATTAAATAATATTTTCGATTTATTTATTTTGAACTTGTATATTTTATAACAGCTTTAGTACCTTCACTGCGGTTCGACATACAAACAATTAATGTACACAGATAGTTACAGAACACCAGTCAGTATATATATGAGCGTGTAGTGTATACAACTAACGTATTATATACCCGAAGATAGATATAATAATAAAAATTAGTAATACTCTCTGATTGGTTGAAAATAATACTATAAGGTGATTGGTTCATTTTTAAAGTTTTATATTTTATAAATATTATAAATTAAAATACCCAAATAACATTTTAAACATTTATGTTACAATATCCGTAACGTACACATCTGTGTGGTTAAATTTATCTGGTGTAACAATTGCTCAAGGTGGTGTATTACCAAACATTCAAGCAGTGTTATTACCAAAGAAAACTGAAAAGAAAGCATAAATTAAAAACATTGCATTAATTTTTATAATAATAATACATCGATCATAGACCTTTTAATAAAAGGACACAAATTTATTTAAAATAAGAGTAAAAATTATTTTTATAAATAATATATTATAATATTTTTTAAAGAATCAATTTAAATTATTATAAATTAATGATTTTTTTTTTCTTTTTTTATATGTTATCATGGAAATAATTCATCATATTATGATGAAATTTATGTCATATTATGATGATATTTAGACAAAATATTATAAGAATATTCACAAAATATTATCAAAATAATATCATTAGATAACAAAACTGTGCATGATACTCATAGCTTTACTAGAGATAAAAGTATCAGGATGCACTTGTTTTAATACATATTATCACAACAACACAAAATATTTTTTAAAAGGAAAAATATTAAAAAAATTATTATCAAATTTGATTGAATTAAATTTCAATTCATTTGTTTAATGATAAAAGAAAAAGAAAAGCATATAAACTTTCTATTGAAAATGTTATTTTAAACTAGATGACCAAGTGAACTTCGTTACACAAACAATATATGACGTATTCGTTATTTAAATAATCAGTATCCTTTGATATTATATCAATACGTTACTCTCTTCTTTTGATACATATTAATAAAATTTCAATTTGTAAGATTTTATATCAATTATATTTCAATTATATGAATAATATTATATATTTTCTAAATACATAAGTTAAGTAACAAAAAATTTGAATAACAAGATATAAATTTATATATGATATTACTCTCAACAAATACTCTAATAATATATTTTGTCATAAATTTTTTTTATATTTAAAATAAATATTATAATATATAAATACTTATATCAGTATAAAATTTCTTTATATAATTATGAAAAAATTAATTTAATAGTTAATTATTGATATTAATGCATAAATAAAAGTATTTTCTAATGAAATATAGAAAAATAGATAGTTACAGAACAACAGTCAGTATATGTATGAGCGTGTCGTGTATACAACTACCGTATTATATACGCGAAGATAGATATTACAATAAAAATGAATACTACTCTCTGATTGGCTGAAAATAATACTATAAGGTGATTGGTTCATCTTTAAAGTTTTATATTTTATAAATATTTTAAATTAAAATACCCAAAAAATATTATGTTACAATCCCCGTAACGTACACATCTGTGTGATTATATTTACAAAAAAAAATATTAATTAAATAAATTTATTCGCTATGTCTGGACGAGGTAAAGGTGGTAAAGTTAAGGGAAAGGCAAAGTCAAGATCAAGCCGAGCAGGATTACAATTTTCTGTTGGAAGAATTCACAGATTATTACGAAAAGGAAATTATGCTGAACGAATAGGTGCTGGTTCCCCAGTATATTTGGCTGCTGTTATGGAATATTTGGCTGCAGAAGTTCTCGAGTTAGCTGGTAATGCTGCCCGTGATAACAAAAAAACACGTATCATTCCACGTCATTTACAATTGGCAATTCGTAATGATGAAGAATTAAATAAATTATTATCTGGTGTAACAATTGCTCAAGGTGGTGTATTACCAAACATTCAAGCAGTGTTATTACCAAAGAAAACTGAAAAGAAGGCATAAATTAAAAACATTGCATTAATTTTTATAATAATAATAATACATCGATCATAGGCCTTTTAATAAAAGGCCACAAATTTATTTAAAATAAGAGTAAAAATTATTTTTATAAATAATATATTATAATATTTTTTTAAAGAATCAATTTTAAATAATTATAAATTAATGATTCTTTTTTTTATATGTTATTATGAAAATAATTCATCATATTATGATGACATTTAGGTAACATATTATAAGAATATTCATAAAATATTATCAAAATAATATTGTATTATGATGACATTTATGTCATATTAATTAAAAAAAATTAAATTATAGCTCAAGTAGTTTCTGAGATATAAGGGTGTGAAAAAGGGCTATTTTATGTCCTGTATGTCCTGTATATATAGTCACAACAAAAACATTGACATTTCACATATACATCACCATCATCATCATACATTACCCTTTCAATTTTCCACGCACTGTTGTGCTATATGATATTATTCGTCAACAAATAAATATTAATTTTTGGTATAAAATTTTATTGCATTTATAACTCATATCATAGTTACTTTAAAACGAGAAGTTTTTTTATTATTTCAAATGAATATAAAATAATATAAATTTTATGAAACTTATTTATTTTTAGAAATAGCAATCGCTTCTAATTATAACAGAATTTTAATAATATTTAATTTTACATCAATAATTTATATTTATATGTATACATATATATAATATTTTTTAATAAAATAATATACTCTTATTTAATAATATAAGTGGGTCCTATATATAGGACCGAAAATATTTCTTATTTGTTTTTTTTTTTTTAAATTGTCATTTAAAACGCTTATGCACGTTCTCCACGAATACGTCTTGCCAATTGTATATCTTTAGGCATAATTGTAACACGCTTTGCATGAATTGATAAATTTGTATCTTCAAATAAACCTACTAAATAGGCTTCACCAGCTTCTTGTAATGCCATAAAACATTTTTTATATATTATTTTTAGAAAATAAAATTAACTATTGAATTCAATTTTATCTAATATAAATTTTAGTTAAGAAAAAATTATTTTTATGCCTTATTTTTAAAAGAATTTTTTTTTTTCAATACAAGTTGTTTGTATTCATTTTTTAACATAAAAAAAACCTTATTAAGCATATCTCTTAAAAGTGTGAAAACCATTCACAAAGATACATACAAGAAAATCATTCAATATTTATTTAAAAAAATAATTTACTCTTATTAAAAATTAATTTGCGGCCTTTATTAAAAGGCCTTATTTCGATCGAAATATACAATATATTTTAATTAAAATATATTGTATATTTCGATCCCCCCCTACCCCGGAAGTGGAAATTTCGACCCCGACGGCCCCGGATTACCCCACCTCTTCCTCTTGGACCTCCTCGTCGGCCACGTGGCCCCCCTCTTCCACGCCCACGCTGAACTGTTTGATCGGATTGTAACATCTCTGTTGAAACATATTTATTAATTAACACCATTTAATAAAACATTTTAAAAATTTTACTTACGTTGGTTCATTGCACGGATGAACGCCTGTACACAAGGCTCCTGCATTATTCTTCGAATATTATTACTATCCTGAACGTCCTGTTCAACAGTCGTTCGATCATTCCCTTGATCAACAGACTGTTGAACAGGACGTTCAGCAGTCTGTTGATCACAAGGTTGATCAACAGAAACCTGAACAGAGCGTTCAGAATTATCATTTTCAATATTTTGATTTTCGCCTTCCATTGTTGAAACAATTTTAAAAATTATATTTGACAATTTGATCTTACAAAGTCAAACGTTTAAATGCGAAATAATTGTGTTGTACTTATATTTATAAGAAATTTCAAAATGTTGTCATATACTATTGGACAGCTATCAGAGTATGGACTAATCAAATTGTATAGGCGTGGCTTAAAAAATCAATGTTTTATATAAAAAGGCACATTTGTGTCGACGCTAACATTTCATATTATGTCACTAAAGCAACAATGTAATAATTATTGTACTTATTATCGTTTAATAAATTTGAATTTGAATTTTCGGCGCTCACATACATTACAATACTTTTGAGGTTAACACACGTGTTATCCGTTCGTTAAAATATGTTAAATAAAATTTTATTAAAATGACTAGCAGAGGAAAAAAGGGGGGGGTGCAAAACGTCATAGAAAATTTAAATATATTAAATTCATTAAAAAATATTTAATACATCCGATAAATTTCAACAGGCTTTCCTTTTTGGGAAGCCACTAATTTTATTTATATAAGAGTAAATAAATTTGTTAATAAATATAACATATTATATAATTTGTTTACAACAAATTATTTTGTTTATAACATACATTACCAAATATATATATTTTTTTTTATTGAATTTTTGATAAATTTTATTATAAATAAATATACTACTATATTTTTTATATATATAAGTTAAGTGTAACAAGTATCGATAGGAGATTATCGAATTTATAACTAATAAAACATTTCGCCTTAATCAAAGAAAATAAAGATTTTGCTATACCATTTGTTGTTATACTTTCAATAAATAATTTATTATTAAATTTTAAAATATTAAATTTTTATTATTTCATTTATTTTTTAAAATTATTAAAAATATTTCTCTAATAATTATAAGCGTACATAAACAAGTAGTAATGTAAAAAGAAAATAAAAAAGGTAATGTAATACATTTGCATCACACTTATTTACGATATATATTCCGATATCCTTTATTATATTAAAAATTAATAATATTGATATACTAATAATAGATATATTCAAGCTACTAATATATAAAATTTTATATTAAATATGATATTAATTGTTTATTTTATTTTTTTGTATATATAAAAATAATTTACTCTTATTTAAAAAATTTGATGGCTCTCTTAAAAAGAGAGCCGTTTTTATATGTTGATGTATTTTTATGTTATCAATTAAATAATATTTTCGATTTATTTATTTTGAACTTGTATCATTAACAAAACTGTTCATGATACTCATAGCTTTACTAGAGATACCAGTATCAGGATGCACTTGTTTTAATACTTTGTAAATGTAAATTGCATATGATTCCTTGCGCTTCCTTTTCTTCTTCTTATCACTCTTTGATATATTTTTTTGAGCTTTGCCAGCTTTTTTTGCTGCTTTGCCACTTGTTTTTGGTGGTATTGTTACAAACAATTAATAATATACACAGATAGTTACAGAACAACAGTCAGTATATGTATGAGCGTGTCGTGTATACAACTACCGTATTATATACGCGAAGATAGATATTACAATAAAAATGAATACTACTCTCTGATTGGCTGAAAATAATACTATAAGGTGATTGGTTCATTTTTAAAGTTTTATATTTTATAAATATTATAAATTAAAATACCCAAATAACATTTTAAACATTTATGTTACAATCCCCGTAACGTACATATCTGTGTGATTATATTTACAAAAAAAATATTAATTAAATAAATTTATTCGCTATGTCTGGACGAGGTAAAGGTGGTAAAGTTAAGGGAAAGGCAAAGTCAAGATCAAGCCGAGCAGGATTACAATTTCCTGTTGGAAGAATTTACAGATTATTACGAAAAGGAAATTATGCTGAACGAGTAGGTGCTGGTGCCCCAGTATATTTGGCTGCTGTTATGGAATATTTGGCTGCAGAAGTTCTCGAGTTAGCTGGTAATGCTGCCCGTGATAACAAAAAACACGTATCATTCTACGTCATTTACAATTGGCAATTCGTAATGATGAAGAATTAAATAAATTTTTATCTGGTGTAACAATTGCTCAAGGTGGTGTATTACCAAACATTCAAGCAGTGTTATTACCAAAGAAAACTGAAAAGAAAGCATAAATTAAAAACATTACATTAATTTTTATAATAATAATACATCGATCATAGGCCTTTTAATAAAAGGCCACAAATTTATTTAAAATAAGAGTAAAAATTATTTTTATAAATAATATATTATAATATTTTTTTAAAGAATCAATTTTAAATAATTATAAATTAATGATTCTTTTTTTTTATATGTTATTATGAAAATAATTCATCATATTATGATGACATTTAGGTAACATATTATAATGATATTTATGTCATATTATGATGATATTTAGACAAAATATTATAAGAATATTCACAAAATATTATCAAAATAATATCATTAGATAACAAAACTGTTCATAATACTCATAGCTTTACTAGAGATAAAAGTATCAGGATGCACTTGTTTTAATACATATTATCACAACATCACAAAATATTTTTTAAAAGGAAAAATTTTAATAAAATTATTATCAAATTTGATTGAATTAAATTTCAATTCATTTGTTTAATGATAAAAGAAAAAAAAAAGCATATAAACTTTCTATTGAAAATGTCATTTTAAACTAGATGACCAAGTGGACTTCGTTACACAAACAATATATGACGTATTCTTTTTTTAAATAATCAGTATCCTTTGATATTATATCAATACGTTACTCTCTTCATTTGATACATATTAATAAAATTTCATTTGTAAGATTTTATGTCAATTATATTTCAATTATATAAATAATATTATATATTTTCTCAATACATAAGTTAAGTAACAAAAAATTTGATTAACAAGATAAATTTATAAATGATATTACTCTCAACAAATACTCTAATACTATATTTTGTCATAAATTTTTTTTATATTTAAAATAAATATTATAATATATAAATACTTATATCAGTATAAAATTTCTTTATATAATTATGAAAAAATTAATTTAATAGTTAATTATTGATATTAATGCATAAATAAAAGTATTTTCTAATGAAATATATTTTGTCAATGTTCGATTAACACATTTCATAATAATACGTTTTCATTATTGACAAAAAAAGTTTTTCTAATAATGAAATCTTATACTATAATATATATATTTATATATATTAAATTTTTTAATTATTTATATACTAATAATTTATAATAAATCAATATTAAATAAATACTAAAAACTAAAAACATTTACTTTTTAAGTTTACCTTGAAAATATTATTGTTTTGTATGGTTGAAATAATTAATATTAAACTATGTTTATTAATAATTGTTAATAAAAAAATTAAATATATTTTAATTTATAAAATAAATATTATTATTAAATTTATAATTTATTATTTTATATATTATAGAAATTGAAAAAATAAATCATGTTTACTACAACAGTAAATTAGAAATACTATTTAATTTTTATGTGTTTTCTACATGGTACTTTGAATTTCATAGGGTCCTAGTGTATACGAAATATTTAATCTAATTTTTATAATATTTTGAGTTGGAAATATTGAAATACACAGATAATTTTTGATTATTTATTTAATATTTATTCAAATTTAATCAATATTTAATTAAAATTATATAAATAACAAATTTTTAAGCGTATTTAAGTTTTACCATACAAATTGTATAGGAAAAAAAACTAGCCTTCTGATTGGTTCATATTTTACCATGTTATTTTAATAGGGCTAAAAATGCACTTTTAATTAGCGAAATTTCCCATTTCCCGTTAAAAATTTTGATATTTGGTATTTTTTCTGGGGTATGATTTTTCTCTAATTTATTTTAATGAAAACCGCATCTTTCTACCATTTCTCAGTTTTGCTGTGAATTTATGTCAGTCAGTAACAAAATTTCGGGGCGTGGCCGTTTTTTGACGCGTTATTGCTCGGAAACGATGAGAGCCGTGAACGTGAGCTTTGATTTACGGCGTCCCAGGGTATATATCTACTTAAGTTGAAAAGCGCAACATTATAGCTCAAGTAGTTTCTGAGATATAAGGGTGTGAAAAAGGGCTATTTTATGTCCTGTATATATAGTCACAGCAAAAGCATACACATTTCACATATACATTCACATATACATCATCATACATAACACTTTCAATTTTCGATTTTCCATTTTAAACTAATCTACGATTCGCACTGCTGTGCTATATGATAATAAAGGTAATGTAATGCATTTGCATTACACTGATTTACGATATATATTCCGCGATATCCTTTATTATATTTAAAATTAATAATATTGATATACTAATAATAGATATATTCAAGCTATTAATATATAAAATTTTATATTAAATATGATATTAATAATTGTTTATTTTATTTTTTTGTATATATAAAAATAATTTACTCTTATTTAAAAAATTTGATGGCTCTCTTAAAAAGAGAGCCGTTTTTATATGTTGATGTATTTTTATGTTATCAATTAAATAATATTTTCGATTTATTTATTTTGAACTTGTATATTTTGTAACAGCTTTAGTACCTTCACTAACAGCGTGCTTTGCCAATTCACCAGGTAATAATAATCGAACTGCGGTTTGAATTTCCCGACTTGTGATTGTTGAACGTTTATTATAATGTGCTAAACGTGATGCTTCAGCAGCAATACGTTCAAAAATATCATTAACAAAACTGTTCATGATACTCATAGCTTTACTAGAGATACCAGTATCAGGATGCACTTGTTTTAATACTTTGTAAATGTAAATTGCATATGATTCCTTGCGCTTCCTCTTCTTTTTCTTATCACTCTTTGATATATTTTTTTGAGCTTTGCCAGCTTTTTTTGCTGCTTTTCCACTTGTTTTTGGTGGCATTGTTACAAACAATTAATATACACAGATAGTTACAGAACACCAGTCAGTATATGTATGAGCGTGTCGTGTATACAACTAGCGTATTATATACGCGAAGATGGATATAACAATAAAAATGAATACTACTCTCTGATTGGCTAAAAATAATACTATAAGGTGATTGGTTTATTTTTAAAGTTTTATATTTTATAAATATTATAAATTAAAATACCCAAATAACATTTTAAACATTTATGTTACAATCCCCGTAACGTACACATCTGTGTGATTATATTTACAAAAAAAAATATTAATTAAATAAATTTATTCGCTATGTCTGGACGAGGTAAAGGTGGTAAAGTAAAGGGAAAGGCAAAGTCAAGATCAAGCCGAGCAGGATTACAATTTCCTGTTGGAAGAATTCACAGATTATTACGAAAAGGAAATTATGCTGAACGAGTAGGTGCTGGTGCCCCAGTATATTTGGCTGCTGTTATGGAATATTTGGCTGCAGAAGTTCTCGAGTTAGCTGGTAATGCTGCCCGTGATAACAAAAAAACACGTATCATTCCACGTCATTTACAATTGGCAATTCGTAATGATGAAGAATTAAATAAATTATTATCTGGTGTAACAATTGCTCAAGGTGGTGTATTACCAAACATTCAAGCAGTGTTATTACCAAAGAAAACTGAAAAGAAAGCATAAATTAAAAACATTGCATTAATTTTTATAATAATAATACATCGATCATAGGCCTTTTAATAAAAGGCCACAAATTTATTTAAAATAAGAGTAAAAATTATTTTTATAAATAATATATTATAATATTTTTTTAAAGAATCAATTTAAATAATTATAAATTAATGATTCTTTTTTTTTTTTTCTTTTTTTATATGTTATTATGGAAATAATTCATCATATTATGATGACATTTAGGTAACATATTATAAGAATATTCATAAAATATTATCAAAATAATATTGTATTATGATGATATTTAGACAAAATATTATAAGAATATACACAAAATATTATCAAAATAATATCATTAGATAACAAAACTGTTCATGATACTCATACCTTTACTAGAGATAAAAGTATCAGGATGCACTTGTATTAATACATATTATCACAACATCACAAAATATTTTTTAAAAGGAAAAATTTTTTTAAAATTATTATAAAATTTGATTGAATTAAATTTCAATTTATTTTTTTAATAATTAAAGAAAAAAAAAAAACAAAGCATATAAACTTTCTATTGAAAATGTTATTTTAAACTAGATGGCCAAGTGAACTTCGTTACACAAACAATATATGACGTATTCGTTATTTAAATAATCAGTATCCTTTGATATTATATCAATACGTTACTCTCTTCTTTTGATACATATTAATAAAATTTCAATTTATAAGATTTTATGTCAATTATATAAATAATATTATAAATTTTCTAAATACATAAGTTAAGTAACAAAAAATTTGAATAACAAGATAAATTTATATATTATGTTTTAATACTCGATACTATAATATATCGCATCCGTTACCAATTATTCGGTATCCTTTGATTTATACACAGAATGAACTAAAAATATATATCAAATTTATTTTATTTATTTATATATTTAATATTATTATTATTATTTTATATTACAAAGTTTCTTAACGAAGCTTACAATGATTTCTCATATCGTACTTAACAAAATTATTTAGATCATATAAAATTTAAATTGTTAAAAAATTTGTATATTTATTATTATTATTATTTATTTTTATTAAAATTACATAACATAAAATTAATAATATTTTAATAATTATATAAATTAATTCTTATTTAAAATAATCTTATATTAATCTCAACAAATACTCTAATAATATATTTTGTCATAAATTTTTTTATATTTAAAATAAATATTATAATATATAAATACTTATATCAGTATAAAATTTCTTTATATAATTATGAAAAAATTAATTTAATAGTTAATTATTGATATTAATGCATAAATAAAAGTATTTTCTAATGAAATATATTTTGTCAATGTTCGATTAACACATTTCATAATAATACGTTTTCATTATTGACAAAAAAAGTTTTTCTAAAAATGAAATCTTATACTATAATATATATATTTATATATTAAATTTTTTAATTATTTATATACTAATAATTTATAATAAATCGATATTAAATAAAAAATAAAAATATATACTTTTTAAGTTTACCTTAAAAATATTATTGTTTTGTATGATTGAAATAATTAATATTAAACTATGTTTATTAATAATTGTTAATAAAAAAATTAAATATATTTTAATTTATAAAATAAATATTATTATTAAATTTATAATTTATTATTTTATATATTATAGAAATTGAAAAAATAAATCATGTTTACTACGACAGTAAATTAGAAATACTATTTAATTTTTATGTGTTTTCTACATGGTACTTTGACTTACATAGGGACTTATATTATTGTGAATAATGATATAATTGAAAACCTTTATTTTTTATTTGATAGAATTATTATATTTTATCATTTAAATATTTATAATAAATACATTATTTTTATAAAGTAAAAAAATATGGCCGAAGAAAATTCTACAGCTGTTGCAGCAACTGCGGTTACTGCTGCTTCTACAACACCAACAAAAAAAGCAACAGCTTCTGGTGCTAAACGTACAAAACAACATTCAAAACCAACACATCCACGTACATCAGAAATGGTTGTTAACGCAATTAAAAATTTAAAAGAACGTGGTGGTTCATCATTACAAGCAATTAAAAAATATTTAGCTGCAAATTATAAAGTGGATTCTGATAAAATTTCACCATTTATTAAAAAATATTTAAAAGCTGCTGTAACTGAGGGAGCCTTGGTACAAACTAAAGGTAAAGGTGCATCTGGTTCATTCAAATTGGCTGCTTCCGCTTCATCTAATTCTTCAGCTAAATCAAAAGTATCCAAAAAAGAAAGTGGAGCAAAAGGTTCAGCAAAGAGTGCTAAAAGTAAACGGGCACCAAAAGAAAAGAAAGCCACAACTACATCATTGGCAGCCAAAAAGCCTAAAGCAAAAAAAGCGACTCCATCATCATCAACTGCTGCTAAAAAAGTTACTGCAAAATCATCAGCGGCATCAAAAAAAGCACCAGTTAAAGCAAAACCAGCAAAAAGTACAAAATCCGCTGCCAAAAGTAGCCCTGCTCGTAAACCGAAAGCACCAAAAGCTAAGAAAGCTTCTGTTGCCAAATCATCTCCTACAAAAATTAAAAAAGCAGCACCAAAAAAGAAATGATCTGTTACTTTAATAATATATTGAAATATTTCATTATTTTTGCTAAAAAATGAAAATAACATAGGCCTTAATACAGGCCACAAATTAATATTTGATAAGAGTAAATTATTTTTTGTATAAATATTTTATAAAATAATAGTTAAGAAACATTTGCCACAGTCAGTACCACGGATGGGTGGCCACTTGAGAATACTGTGTGCGGTTGCATTTTTATTTAAAATATATGGTATAATAAATAAGTATATATTTAAATTGATTACTTCATTGAAAATTTTAATAATATACTTTAATATTAATGATATTTATGAAAAATATATATTTGTAAAAATTTTCATTTATTACTGGCAACAGCCATACCACGTTGAAAACACCGGTTCTCGTCCGATCACCGAAGTTAAGCAACATTGGGCACAGTCAGTACTTGGATGGGTGACCGCTTGGGAACACTGTGTGCGGTTGCCTTTTTATATTAAAAATATAAATTATTTTTCTTCTTTTCTTTTTTTTTACACACCATATATAAATATATGTTATTTAGAAATGTAAACCTTTTATATTATTCGTCAACAAATAAATATTATTTTTTGTATAAAATTTTATTGCATTTATAACTCATATCATGGTTACTTTAAAGCGAGAAGTTTTTTTAATATTTCAAATGAATATAAAATAATATAAATTTTATGAAATTTATTTATTTTTAGAAATAGCAATCGCTTATAATTATAACAAAATTTTAATAATGTTTAATTTTATTTCAATAATTTATATATATATATATATATATATATATTTTTTAATAAAAATAATATACTCTTATTTAATAATATATGTTGGTCCTATATATAGGACCGAAAATATTTCTTATTTGTTTTTTTTTTTTTTAAATTGTCATTTAAAACGCTTATGCACGTTCTCCACGAATACGTCTTGCCAATTGTATATCCTTAGGCATAATTGTAACACGCTTTGCATGAATTGCGCATAAATTGGTATCTTCAAATAAACCTACTAAATAGGCTTCACTAGCTTCTTGTAATGCCATAACAGCTGAACTTTGGAAACGTAAATCGGTTTTAAAATCTTGTGCAATTTCACGTACTAAACGTTGGAATGGTAATTTACGAATTAACAATTCAGTACTTTTTTGATAACGACGAATTTCTCGTAAAGCTACTGTACCAGGACGATATCTGTGTGGTTTTTTTACTCCACCAGTTGCTGGTGCACTTTTACGTGCAGCTTTCGTTGCTAATTGTTTTCTTGGTGCTTTACCACCAGTTGATTTACGTGCAGTTTGCTTGGTTCTAGCCATTTTCAAATAATAATGTTTTTACAAAAAAACACACAATTTTAAAAATTATATTCGACAATTTGATACTACAAAGTCAAATGTTTAAATGCGAAATAAATGTGTTGTATTTATATTTATATGAAATTTCAAAATTTTTGTTGTCATATCCTATTGGATAGCTATCAGAGTATGGACTAATCAAATTGTATAGGCGTGGCTTAAAAAATCTTTAATGCTTTATATAAAAAGGCACAATTGTACCGGCGCTCACATACATTACAATACTTGTGAGGTTAACACACGTGTTATCCGTTCGTTAAAATATTGTAAATAATTTTTTATTAAAATGACTGGCAGAGGAAAAGGTGGAAAGGGTCTTGGAAAAGGGGGTGCAAAACGTCATAGAAAAGTTTTGCGTGATAATATCCAAGGTATTACAAAACCTGCAATTCGTCGTTTAGCACGACGAGGTGGAGTAAAACGTATCTCTGGTTTAATTTATGAAGAAACACGTGGTGTACTTAAAGTATTCCTTGAAAATGTTATTCGGGATGCTGTTACATATACTGAACACGCAAAACGTAAAACAGTTACAGCTATGGATGTTGTATATGCATTAAAACGACAAGGTCGTACTTTGTATGGTTTTGGAGGTTAAGAAAATATAATAATTTACTTAAAATATTTAGTAAATTTATTAAAGAATATTTAATACATCCGATAAATTTAAACAGGCTTTCCTTTTTGGGAAGCCACTAATTTTATTTATATAAGAGTAAATAAATTTGTTAATAAATATAACATATTATATAATTTGTTTACAACAAATTATTTTGTTTATAACATACATTACCAAATATTTTTATTTATTTTTTTTTTTTTTATTGTAATATATCTGCAATAATAAATTATAATTTGTATATTATCTATTTTATTTTACAATAACTTATTGAATTTTTGAAAAAATTTTATTATAAATTAATATACTATTATATTTTTTATATATACAAGTTAAGAGTAACAAGTATCGATAGGAGATTATCGAATTTATAACTAATAAAACATTTCGCCTTAATCAAAGAAAATAAAGATTTTGCTATACCATTTTTTATACTTTCAATAAATAATTTATTATTAAATTTTTATTATTTCATTTATTTTTTAAAATTATTAAAAATATTTTTCTAATAATTATAAGCGTACATAAACAAGTAGTAAATGTAAAATGAAAATAATAAAGGTAATGTAATGCATTTGCATTACACTGATTTACGATATATATTCCGCGATATCCTTTATTATATTTAAAATTAATAATATTGATATACTAATAATAGATATATTCAAGCTATTAATATATAAAATTTTATATTAAATATGATATTAATAATTGTTTATTTTATTTTTTTGTATATATAAAAATAATTTACTCTTATTTAAAAAATTTGATGGCTCTCTTAAAAAGAGAGCCGTTTTTATATGTTGATGTATTTTTATGTTATCAATTAAATAATATTTTCGATTTATTTATTTTGAACTTGTATATTTTGTAACAGCTTTAGTACCTTCACTAACAGCGTGCTTTGCCAATTCACCAGGTAATAATAATCGAACTGCGGTTTGAATTTCCCGACTTGTGATTGTTGAACGTTTATTATAATGTGCTAAACGTGATGCTTCAGCAGCAATACGTTCAAAAATATCATTAACAAAACTGTTCATGATACTCATAGCTTTACTAGAGATACCAGTATCAGGATGCACTTGTTTTAATACTTTGTAAATGTAAATTGCATATGATTCCTTGCGCTTCCTCTTCTTTTTCTTATCACTCTTTGATATATTTTTTTGAGCTTTGCCAGCTTTTTTTGCTGCTTTTCCACTTGTTTTTGGTGGCATTGTTACAAACAATTAATATACACAGATAGTTACAGAACACCAGTCAGTATATGTATGAGCGTGTCGTGTATACAACTAGCGTATTATATACGCGAAGATGGATATAACAATAAAAATGAATACTACTCTCTGATTGGCTAAAAATAATACTATAAGGTGATTGGTTTATTTTTAAAGTTTTATATTTTATAAATATTATAAATTAAAATACCCAAATAACATTTTAAACATTTATGTTACAATCCCCGTAACGTACACATCTGTGTGATTATATTTACAAAAAAAAATATTAATTAAATAAATTTATTCGCTATGTCTGGACGAGGTAAAGGTGGTAAAGTAAAGGGAAAGGCAAAGTCAAGATCAAGCCGAGCAGGATTACAATTTCCTGTTGGAAGAATTCACAGATTATTACGAAAAGGAAATTATGCTGAACGAGTAGGTGCTGGTGCCCCAGTATATTTGGCTGCTGTTATGGAATATTTGGCTGCAGAAGTTCTCGAGTTAGCTGGTAATGCTGCCCGTGATAACAAAAAAACACGTATCATTCCACGTCATTTACAATTGGCAATTCGTAATGATGAAGAATTAAATAAATTATTATCTGGTGTAACAATTGCTCAAGGTGGTGTATTACCAAACATTCAAGCAGTGTTATTACCAAAGAAAACTGAAAAGAAAGCATAAATTAAAAACATTGCATTAATTTTTATAATAATAATACATCGATCATAGGCCTTTTAATAAAAGGCCACAAATTTATTTAAAATAAGAGTAAAAATTATTTTTATAAATAATATATTATAATATTTTTTTAAAGAATCAATTTAAATAATTATAAATTAATGATTCTTTTTTTTTTTTTTTTTTTTTATATGTTATTATGGAAATAATTCATCATATTATGATGACATTTAGGTAACATATTATAAGAATATTCATAAAATATTATCAAAATAATATTGTATTATGATGATATTTAGACAAAATATTATAAGAATATACACAAAATATTATCAAAATAATATCATTAGATAACAAAACTGTTCATGATACTCATACCTTTACTAGAGATAAAAGTATCAGGATGCACTTGTATTAATACATATTATCACAACATCACAAAATATTTTTTAAAAGGAAAAATTTTTTTAAAATTATTATAAAATTTGATTGAATTAAATTTCAATTTATTTTTTTAATAATTAAAGAAAAAAAAAAAACAAAGCATATAAACTTTCTATTGAAAATGTTATTTTAAACTAGATGGCCAAGTGAACTTCGTTACACAAACAATATATGACGTATTCGTTATTTAAATAATCAGTATCCTTTGATATTATATCAATACGTTACTCTCTTCTTTTGATACATATTAATAAAATTTCAATTTATAAGATTTTATGTCAATTATATAAATAATATTATAAATTTTCTAAATACATAAGTTAAGTAACAAAAAATTTGAATAACAAGATAAATTTATATATTATGTTTTAATACTCGATACTATAATATATCGCATCCGTTACCAATTATTCGGTATCCTTTGATTTATACACAGAATGAACTAAAAATATATATCAAATTTATTTTATTTATTTATATATTTAATATTATTATTATTATTTTATATTACAAAGTTTCTTAACGAAGCTTACAATGATTTCTCATATCGTACTTAACAAAATTATTTAGATCATATAAAATTTAAATTGTTAAAAAATTTGTATATTTATTATTATTATTATTTATTTTTATTAAAATTACATAACATAAAATTAATAATATTTTAATAATTATATAAATTAATTCTTATTTAAAATAATCTTATATTAATCTCAACAAATACTCTAATAATATATTTTGTCATAAATTTTTTTATATTTAAAATAAATATTATAATATATAAATACTTATATCAGTATAAAATTTCTTTATATAATTATGAAAAAATTAATTTAATAGTTAATTATTGATATTAATGCATAAATAAAAGTATTTTCTAATGAAATATATTTTGTCAATGTTCGATTAACACATTTCATAATAATACGTTTTCATTATTGACAAAAAAAGTTTTTCTAAAAATGAAATCTTATACTATAATATATATATTTATATATTAAATTTTTTAATTATTTATATACTAATAATTTATAATAAATCGATATTAAATAAAAAATAAAAATATATACTTTTTAAGTTTACCTTAAAAATATTATTGTTTTGTATGATTGAAATAATTAATATTAAACTATGTTTATTAATAATTGTTAATAAAAAAATTAAATATATTTTAATTTATAAAATAAATATTATTATTAAATTTATAATTTATTATTTTATATATTATAGAAATTGAAAAAATAAATCATGTTTACTACGACAGTAAATTAGAAATACTATTTAATTTTTATGTGTTTTCTACATGGTACTTTGACTTACATAGGGACTTATATTATTGTGAATAATGATATAATTGAAAACCTTTATTTTTTATTTGATAGAATTATTATATTTTATCATTTAAATATTTATAATAAATACATTATTTTTATAAAGTAAAAAAATATGGCCGAAGAAAATTCTACAGCTGTTGCAGCAACTGCGGTTACTGCTGCTTCTACAACACTTCTACAAACACCAACAAAAAAAGCAACAGCTTCTGGTGCTAAACGTACAAAACAACATTCAAAACCAACACATCCACGTACATCAGAAATGGTTGTTAACGCAATTAAAAATTTAAAAGAACGTGGTGGTTCATCATTACAAGCAATTAAAAAATATTTAGCTGCAAATTATAAAGTGGATTCTGATAAAATTTCACCATTATTAAAAAATATTTAAAAGCTGCTGTAACTGAGGGAGCCTTGGTACAAACTAAAGGTAAAGGTGCATCTGGTTCATTCAAATTGGCTGCTTCCGCTTCATCTAATTCTTCAGCTAAATCAAAAGTATCCAAAAAAGAAAGTGGAGCAAAAGGTTCAGCAAAGAGTGCTAAAAGTAAACGGGCACCAAAAGAAAGAAAGCCACAACTACATCATTGGCAGCCAAAAAGCCTAAAGCAAAAAAAGCGACTCCATCATCATCAACTGCTGCTAAAAAAGTTACTGCAAAATCATCAGCGGCATCAAAAAAAGCACCAGTTAAAGCAAAACCAGCAAAAGTACAAAATCCGCTGCCAAAAGTAGCCCTGCTCGTAAACCGAAAGCACCAAAAGCTAAGAAAGCTTCTGTTGCCAAATCATCTCCTACAAAAATTAAAAAAGCAGCACCAAAAAAGAAATGATCTGTTACTTTAATAATATATTGAAATATTTCATTATTTTTGCTAAAAAATGAAAATAACATAGGCCTTAATACAGGCCACAAATTAATATTTGATAAGAGTAAATTATTTTTTGTATAAATATTTTATAAAATAATAGTTAAGAAACATTGCCACAGTCAGTACCACGGATGGGTGGCCACTTGAGAATACTGTGTGCGGTTGCATTTTTATTTAAAATATATGGTATAATAAATAAGTATATATTTAAATTGATTACTTCATTGAAAATTTTAATAATATACTTTAATATTAATGATATTTATGAAAAATATATATTTGTAAAAATTTTCATTTATTACTGGCAACAGCCATACCACGTTGAAAACACCGGTTCTCGTCCGATCACCGAAGTTAAGCAACATTGGGCACAGTCAGTACTTGGATGGGTGACCGCTTGGGAACACTGTGTGCGGTTGCCTTTTTATATTAAAAATATAAATTATTTTTCTTCTTTTCTTTTTTTTTACACACCATATATAAATATATGTTATTTAGAAATGTAAACCTTTTATATTATTCGTCAACAAATAAATATTATTTTTTGTATAAAATTTTTATTGCATTTATAACTCATATCATGGTTACTTTAAAGCGAGAAGTTTTTTTAATATTTCAAATGAATATAAAATAATATAAATTTTATGAAATTTATTTATTTTAGAAATAGCAATCGCTTATAATTATAACAAAATTTTAATAATGTTTAATTTTATTTCAATAATTTATATATATATATATATATATATTTTTTAATAAAATAATATACTCTTATTTAATAATATATGTTGGTCCTATATATAGGACCGAAAATATTTCTTATTTGTTTTTTTTTTTTTTAAATTGTCATTTAAAACGCTTATGCACGTTCTCCACGAATACGTCTTGCCAATTGTATATCCTTAGGCATAATTGTAACACGCTTTGCATGAATTGCGCATAAATTGGTATCTTCAAATAAACCTACTAAATAGGCTTCACTAGCTTCTTGTAATGCCATAACAGCTGAACTTTGGAAACGTAAATCGGTTTTAAAATCTTGTGCAATTTCACGTACTAAACGTTGGAATGGTAATTTACGAATTAACAATTCAGTACTTTTTTGATAACGACGAATTTCTCGTAAAGCTACTGTACCAGGACGATATCTGTGTGGTTTTTTTACTCCACCAGTTGCTGGTGCACTTTTACGTGCAGCTTTCGTTGCTAATTGTTTTCTTGGTGCTTTACCACCAGTTGATTTACGTGCAGTTTGCTTGGTTCTAGCCATTTTCAAATAATAATGTTTTTACAAAAAAACACCACAATTTTAAAAATTATATTCGACAATTTGATACTACAAAGTCAAATGTTTAAATGCGAAATAAATGTGTTGTATTTATATTTATATGAAATTTCAAAATTTTTGTTGTCATATCCTATTGGATAGCTATCAGAGTATGGACTAATCAAATTGTATAGGCGTGGCTTAAAAAATCTTTAATGCTTTATATAAAAAGGCACAATTGTACCGGCGCTCACATACATTACAATACTTGTGAGGTTAACACACGTGTTATCCGTTCGTTAAAATATTGTAATTAATTTTTTATTAAAATGACTGGCAGAGGAAAAGGTGGAAAGGGTCTTGGAAAAGGGGGTGCAAAACGTCATAGAAAAGTTTTGCGTGATAATATCCAAGGTATTACAAACCTGCAATTCGTCGTTTAGCACGACGAGGTGGAGTAAAACGTATCTCTGGTTTAATTTATGAAGAAACACGTGGTGTACTTAAAGTATTCTTGAAAATGTTATTCGGGATGCTGTTACATATACTGAACACGCAAAACGTAAAACAGTTACAGCTATGGATGTTGTATATGCATTAAAACGACAAGGTCGTACTTTGTATGGTTTTGGAGGTTAAGAAAATATAATAATTTACTTAAAATATTTAGTAAATTTATTAAAGAATATTTAATACATCCGATAAATTTAAACAGGCTTTCCTTTTTGGGAAGCCACTAATTTTATTTATATAAGAGTAAATAAATTTGTTAATAAATATAACATATTATATAATTTGTTTACAACAAATTATTTTGTTTATAACATACATTACCAAATATTTTTATTTATTTTTTTTTTTTTTATTGTAATATATCTGCAATAATAAATTATAATTTGTATATTATCTATTTTATTTTACAATAACTTATTGAATTTTTGAAAAAAATTTTATTATAAATTAATATACTATTATATTTTTTATATATACAAGTTAAGAGTAACAAGTATCGATAGGAGATTATCGAATTTATAACTAATAAAACATTTCGCCTTAATCAAAGAAAATAAAGATTTTGCTATACCATTTTTTATACTTTCAATAAATAATTTATTATTAAATTTTTATTATTTCATTATTTTTTAAAATTATTAAAAATATTTTTCTAATAATTATAAGCGTACATAAACAAGTAGTAAATGTAAAATGAAAATAATAAAGGTAATGTAATGCATTTGCATTACACTGATTTACGATATATATTCCGCGATATCCTTTATTATATTTAAAATTAATAATATTGATATACTAATAATAGATATATTCAAGCTATTAATATATAAAATTTTATATTAAATATGATATTAATAATTGTTTATTTTATTTTTTTGTATATATAAAAATAATTTACTCTTATTTAAAAAATTTGATGGCTCTCTTAAAAAAGAGAGCCGTTTTTATATGTTGATGTATTTTTATGTTATCAATTAAATAATATTTTCGATTTATTTATTTTGAACTTGTATATTTTGTAACAGCTTTAGTACCTTCACTAACAGCGTGCTTTGCCAATTCACCAGGTAATAATAATCGAACTGCGGTTTGAATTTCCCGACTTGTGATTGTTGAACGTTTATTATAATGTGCTAAACGTGATGCTTCAGCAGCAATACGTTCAAAAATATCATTAACAAAACTGTTCATGATACTCATAGCTTTACTAGAGATACCAGTATCAGGATGCACTTGTTTTAATACTTTGTAAATGTAAATTGCATATGATTCCTTGTTCTTTTTCTTATCACTCTTTGATATATTTTTTTGAGCTTTGCCAGCTTTTTTTGCTGCTTTTCCACTTGTTTTTGGTGGCATTGTTACAAACAATTAATATACACAGATAGTTACAGAACACCAGTCAGTATATGTATGAGCGTGTCGTGTATACAACTAGCGTATTATATACGCGAAGATGGATATAACAATAAAAATGAATACTACTCTCTGATTGGCTAAAAATAATACTATAAGGTGATTGGTTTATTTTTAAAGTTTTATATTTTATAAATATTATAAATTAAAATACCCAAATAACATTTTAAACATTTATGTTACAATCCCCGTAACGTACACATCTGTGTGATTATATTTACAAAAAAAAATATTAATTAAATAAATTTATTCGCTATGTCTGGACGAGGTAAAGGTGGTAAAGTAAAGGGAAAGGCAAAGTCAAGATCAAGCCGAGCAGGATTACAATTTCCTGTTGGAAGAATTCACAGATTATTACGAAAAGGAAATTATGCTGAACGAGTAGGTGCTGGTGCCCCAGTATATTTGGCTGCTGTTATGGAATATTTGGCTGCAGAAGTTCTCGAGTTAGCTGGTAATGCTGCCCGTGATAACAAAAAAACACGTATCATTCCACGTCATTTACAATTGGCAATTCGTAATGATGAAGAATTAAATAAATTATTATCTGGTGTAACAATTGCTCAAGGTGGTGTATTACCAAACATTCAAGCAGTGTTATTACCAAAGAAAACTGAAAAGAAAGCATAAATTAAAAACATTGCATTAATTTTTATAATAATAATACATCGATCATAGGCCTTTTAATAAAAGGCCACAAATTTATTTAAAATAAGAGTAAAAATTATTTTTATAAATAATATATTATAATATTTTTTTAAAGAATCAATTTAAATAATTATAAATTAATGATTCTTTTTTTTTTTTTCTTTTTTTATATGTTATTATGGAAATAATTCATCATATTATGATGACATTTAGGTAACATATTATAAGAATATTCATAAAATATTATCAAAATAATATTGTATTATGATGATATTTAGACAAAATATTATAAGAATATACACAAAATATTATCAAAATAATATCATTAGATAACAAAACTGTTCATGATACTCATACCTTTACTAGAGATAAAAGTATCAGGATGCACTTGTATTAATACATATTATCACAACATCACAAAATATTTTTTAAAAGGAAAAATTTTTTTAAAATTATTATAAAATTTGATTGAATTAAATTTCAATTTATTTTTTTAATAATTAAAGAAAAAAAAAAAACAAAGCATATAAACTTTCTATTGAAAATGTTATTTTAAACTAGATGGCCAAGTGAACTTCGTTACACAAACAATATATGACGTATTCGTTATTTAAATAATCAGTATCCTTTGATATTATATCAATACGTTACTCTCTTCTTTTGATACATATTAATAAAATTTCAATTTATAAGATTTTATGTCAATTATATAAATAATATTATAAATTTTCTAAATACATAAGTTAAGTAACAAAAAATTTGAATAACAAGATAAATTTATATATTATGTTTTAATACTCGATACTATAATATATCGCATCCGTTACCAATTATTCGGTATCCTTTGATTTATACACAGAATGAACTAAAAATATATATCAAATTTATTTTATTTATTTATATATTTAATATTATTATTATTATTTTATATTACAAAGTTTCTTAACGAAGCTTACAATGATTTCTCATATCGTACTTAACAAAATTATTTAGATCATATAAAATTTAAATTGTTAAAAAATTTGTATATTTATTATTATTATTATTTATTTTTATTAAAATTACATAACATAAAATTAATAATATTTTAATAATTATATAAATTAATTCTTATTTAAAATAATCTTATATTAATCTCAACAAATACTCTAATAATATATTTTGTCATAAATTTTTTTATATTTAAAATAAATATTATAATATATAAATACTTATATCAGTATAAAATTTCTTTATATAATTATGAAAAAATTAATTTAATAGTTAATTATTGATATTAATGCATAAATAAAAGTATTTTCTAATGAAATATATTTTGTCAATGTTCGATTAACACATTTCATAATAATACGTTTTCATTATTGACAAAAAAAGTTTTTCTAAAAATGAAATCTTATACTATAATATATATATTTATATATTAAATTTTTTAATTATTTATATACTAATAATTTATAATAAATCGATATTAAATAAAAAATAAAAATATATACTTTTTAAGTTTACCTTAAAAATATTATTGTTTTGTATGATTGAAATAATTAATATTAAACTATGTTTATTAATAATTGTTAATAAAAAAATTAAATATATTTTAATTTATAAAATAAATATTATTATTAAATTTATAATTTATTATTTTATATATTATAGAAATTGAAAAAATAAATCATGTTTACTACGACAGTAAATTAGAAATACTATTTAATTTTTATGTGTTTTCTACATGGTACTTTGACTTACATAGGGACTTATATTATTGTGAATAATGATATAATTGAAAACCTTTATTTTTTATTTGATAGAATTATTATATTTTATCATTTAAATATTTATAATAAATACATTATTTTTATAAAGTAAAAAAATATGGCCGAAGAAAATTCTACAGCTGTTGCAGCAACTGCGGTTACTGCTGCTTCTACAACACCAACAAAAAAAGCAACAGCTTCTGGTGCTAAACGTACAAAACAACATTCAAAACCAACACATCCACGTACATCAGAAATGGTTGTTAACGCAATTAAAAATTTAAAAGAACGTGGTGGTTCATCATTACAAGCAATTAAAAAATATTTAGCTGCAAATTATAAAGTGGATTCTGATAAAATTTCACCATTTATTAAAAAATATTTAAAAGCTGCTGTAACTGAGGGAGCCTTGGTACAAACTAAAGGTAAAGGTGCATCTGGTTCATTCAAATTGGCTGCTTCCGCTTCATCTAATTCTTCAGCTAAATCAAAAGTATCCAAAAAAGAAAGTGGAGCAAAAGGTTCAGCAAAGAGTGCTAAAAGTAAACGGGCACCAAAAGAAAAGAAAGCCACAACTACATCATTGGCAGCCAAAAAGCCTAAAGCAAAAAAAGCGACTCCATCATCATCAACTGCTGCTAAAAAAGTTACTGCAAAATCATCAGCGGCATCAAAAAAAGCACCAGTTAAAGCAAAACCAGCAAAAAGTACAAAATCCGCTGCCAAAAGTAGCCCTGCTCGTAAACCGAAAGCACCAAAAGCTAAGAAAGCTTCTGTTGCCAAATCATCTCCTACAAAAATTAAAAAAGCAGCACCAAAAAAGAAATGATCTGTTACTTTAATAATATATTGAAATATTTCATTATTTTTGCTAAAAAATGAAAATAACATAGGCCTTAATACAGGCCACAAATTAATATTTGATAAGAGTAAATTATTTTTTGTATAAATATTTTATAAAATAATAGTTAAGAAACATTTGCCACAGTCAGTACCACGGATGGGTGGCCACTTGAGAATACTGTGTGCGGTTGCATTTTTATTTAAAATATATGGTATAATAAATAAGTATATATTTAAATTGATTACTTCATTGAAAATTTTAATAATATACTTTAATATTAATGATATTTATGAAAAATATATATTTGTAAAAATTTTCATTTATTACTGGCAACAGCCATACCACGTTGAAAACACCGGTTCTCGTCCGATCACCGAAGTTAAGCAACATTGGGCACAGTCAGTACTTGGATGGGTGACCGCTTGGGAACACTGTGTGCGGTTGCCTTTTTATATTAAAAATATAAATTATTTTTCTTCTTTTCTTTTTTTTTACACACCATATATAAATATATGTTATTTAGAAATGTAAACCTTTTATATTATTCGTCAACAAATAAATATTATTTTTTGTATAAAATTTTATTGCATTTATAACTCATATCATGGTTACTTTAAAGCGAGAAGTTTTTTTAATATTTCAAATGAATATAAAATAATATAAATTTTATGAAATTTATTTATTTTTAGAAATAGCAATCGCTTATAATTATAACAAAATTTTAATAATGTTTAATTTTATTTCAATAATTTATATATATATATATATATATATATATTTTTTAATAAAAATAATATACTCTTATTTAATAATATATGTTGGTCCTATATATAGGACCGAAAATATTTCTTATTTGTTTTTTTTTTTTTTAAATTGTCATTTAAAACGCTTATGCACGTTCTCCACGAATACGTCTTGCCAATTGTATATCCTTAGGCATAATTGTAACACGCTTTGCATGAATTGCGCATAAATTGGTATCTTCAAATAAACCTACTAAATAGGCTTCACTAGCTTCTTGTAATGCCATAACAGCTGAACTTTGGAAACGTAAATCGGTTTTAAAATCTTGTGCAATTTCACGTACTAAACGTTGGAATGGTAATTTACGAATTAACAATTCAGTACTTTTTTGATAACGACGAATTTCTCGTAAAGCTACTGTACCAGGACGATATCTGTGTGGTTTTTTTACTCCACCAGTTGCTGGTGCACTTTTACGTGCAGCTTTCGTTGCTAATTGTTTTCTTGGTGCTTTACCACCAGTTGATTTACGTGCAGTTTGCTTGGTTCTAGCCATTTTCAAATAATAATGTTTTTACAAAAAAACACACAATTTTAAAAATTATATTCGACAATTTGATACTACAAAGTCAAATGTTTAAATGCGAAATAAATGTGTTGTATTTATATTTATATGAAATTTCAAAATTTTTGTTGTCATATCCTATTGGATAGCTATCAGAGTATGGACTAATCAAATTGTATAGGCGTGGCTTAAAAAATCTTTAATGCTTTATATAAAAAGGCACAATTGTACCGGCGCTCACATACATTACAATACTTGTGAGGTTAACACACGTGTTATCCGTTCGTTAAAATATTGTAAATAATTTTTTATTAAAATGACTGGCAGAGGAAAAGGTGGAAAGGGTCTTGGAAAAGGGGGTGCAAAACGTCATAGAAAAGTTTTGCGTGATAATATCCAAGGTATTACAAAACCTGCAATTCGTCGTTTAGCACGACGAGGTGGAGTAAAACGTATCTCTGGTTTAATTTATGAAGAAACACGTGGTGTACTTAAAGTATTCCTTGAAAATGTTATTCGGGATGCTGTTACATATACTGAACACGCAAAACGTAAAACAGTTACAGCTATGGATGTTGTATATGCATTAAAACGACAAGGTCGTACTTTGTATGGTTTTGGAGGTTAAGAAAATATAATAATTTACTTAAAATATTTAGTAAATTTATTAAAGAATATTTAATACATCCGATAAATTTAAACAGGCTTTCCTTTTTGGGAAGCCACTAATTTTATTTATATAAGAGTAAATAAATTTGTTAATAAATATAACATATTATATAATTTGTTTACAACAAATTATTTTGTTTATAACATACATTACCAAATATTTTTATTTATTTTTTTTTTTTTTATTGTAATATATCTGCAATAATAAATTATAATTTGTATATTATCTATTTTATTTTACAATAACTTATTGAATTTTTGAAAAAATTTTATTATAAATTAATATACTATTATATTTTTTATATATACAAGTTAAGAGTAACAAGTATCGATAGGAGATTATCGAATTTATAACTAATAAAACATTTCGCCTTAATCAAAGAAAATAAAGATTTTGCTATACCATTTTTTATACTTTCAATAAATAATTTATTATTAAATTTTTATTATTTCATTTATTTTTTAAAATTATTAAAAATATTTTTCTAATAATTATAAGCGTACATAAACAAGTAGTAAATGTAAAATGAAAATAATAAAGGTAATGTAATGCATTTGCATTACACTGATTTACGATATATATTCCGCGATATCCTTTATTATATTTAAAATTAATAATATTGATATACTAATAATAGATATATTCAAGCTATTAATATATAAAATTTTATATTAAATATGATATTAATAATTGTTTATTTTATTTTTTTGTATATATAAAAATAATTTACTCTTATTTAAAAAATTTGATGGCTCTCTTAAAAAGAGAGCCGTTTTTATATGTTGATGTATTTTTATGTTATCAATTAAATAATATTTTCGATTTATTTATTTTGAACTTGTATATTTTGTAACAGCTTTAGTACCTTCACTAACAGCGTGCTTTGCCAATTCACCAGGTAATAATAATCGAACTGCGGTTTGAATTTCCCGACTTGTGATTGTTGAACGTTTATTATAATGTGCTAAACGTGATGCTTCAGCAGCAATACGTTCAAAAATATCATTAACAAAACTGTTCATGATACTCATAGCTTTACTAGAGATACCAGTATCAGGATGCACTTGTTTTAATACTTTGTAAATGTAAATTGCATATGATTCCTTGCGCTTCCTCTTCTTTTTCTTATCACTCTTTGATATATTTTTTTGAGCTTTGCCAGCTTTTTTTGCTGCTTTTCCACTTGTTTTTGGTGGCATTGTTACAAACAATTAATATACACAGATAGTTACAGAACACCAGTCAGTATATGTATGAGCGTGTCGTGTATACAACTAGCGTATTATATACGCGAAGATGGATATAACAATAAAAATGAATACTACTCTCTGATTGGCTAAAAATAATACTATAAGGTGATTGGTTTATTTTTAAAGTTTTATATTTTATAAATATTATAAATTAAAATACCCAAATAACATTTTAAACATTTATGTTACAATCCCCGTAACGTACACATCTGTGTGATTATATTTACAAAAAAAAATATTAATTAAATAAATTTATTCGCTATGTCTGGACGAGGTAAAGGTGGTAAAGTAAAGGGAAAGGCAAAGTCAAGATCAAGCCGAGCAGGATTACAATTTCCTGTTGGAAGAATTCACAGATTATTACGAAAAGGAAATTATGCTGAACGAGTAGGTGCTGGTGCCCCAGTATATTTGGCTGCTGTTATGGAATATTTGGCTGCAGAAGTTCTCGAGTTAGCTGGTAATGCTGCCCGTGATAACAAAAAAACACGTATCATTCCACGTCATTTACAATTGGCAATTCGTAATGATGAAGAATTAAATAAATTATTATCTGGTGTAACAATTGCTCAAGGTGGTGTATTACCAAACATTCAAGCAGTGTTATTACCAAAGAAAACTGAAAAGAAAGCATAAATTAAAAACATTGCATTAATTTTTATAATAATAATACATCGATCATAGGCCTTTTAATAAAAGGCCACAAATTTATTTAAAATAAGAGTAAAAATTATTTTTATAAATAATATATTATAATATTTTTTTAAAGAATCAATTTAAATAATTATAAATTAATGATTCTTTTTTTTTTTTTCTTTTTTTATATGTTATTATGGAAATAATTCATCATATTATGATGACATTTAGGTAACATATTATAAGAATATTCATAAAATATTATCAAAATAATATTGTATTATGATGATATTTAGACAAAATATTATAAGAATATACACAAAATATTATCAAAATAATATCATTAGATAACAAAACTGTTCATGATACTCATACCTTTACTAGAGATAAAAGTATCAGGATGCACTTGTATTAATACATATTATCACAACATCACAAAATATTTTTTAAAAGGAAAAATTTTTTTAAAATTATTATAAAATTTGATTGAATTAAATTTCAATTTATTTTTTTAATAATTAAAGAAAAAAAAAAAACAAAGCATATAAACTTTCTATTGAAAATGTTATTTTAAACTAGATGGCCAAGTGAACTTCGTTACACAAACAATATATGACGTATTCGTTATTTAAATAATCAGTATCCTTTGATATTATATCAATACGTTACTCTCTTCTTTTGATACATATTAATAAAATTTCAATTTATAAGATTTTATGTCAATTATATAAATAATATTATAAATTTTCTAAATACATAAGTTAAGTAACAAAAAATTTGAATAACAAGATAAATTTATATATTATGTTTTAATACTCGATACTATAATATATCGCATCCGTTACCAATTATTCGGTATCCTTTGATTTATACACAGAATGAACTAAAAATATATATCAAATTTATTTTATTTATTTATATATTTAATATTATTATTATTATTTTATATTACAAAGTTTCTTAACGAAGCTTACAATGATTTCTCATATCGTACTTAACAAAATTATTTAGATCATATAAAATTTAAATTGTTAAAAAATTTGTATATTTATTATTATTATTATTTATTTTTATTAAAATTACATAACATAAAATTAATAATATTTTAATAATTATATAAATTAATTCTTATTTAAAATAATCTTATATTAATCTCAACAAATACTCTAATAATATATTTTGTCATAAATTTTTTTATATTTAAAATAAATATTATAATATATAAATACTTATATCAGTATAAAATTTCTTTATATAATTATGAAAAAATTAATTTAATAGTTAATTATTGATATTAATGCATAAATAAAAGTATTTTCTAATGAAATATATTTTGTCAATGTTCGATTAACACATTTCATAATAATACGTTTTCATTATTGACAAAAAAAGTTTTTCTAAAAATGAAATCTTATACTATAATATATATATTTATATATTAAATTTTTTAATTATTTATATACTAATAATTTATAATAAATCGATATTAAATAAAAAATAAAAATATATACTTTTTAAGTTTACCTTAAAAATATTATTGTTTTGTATGATTGAAATAATTAATATTAAACTATGTTTATTAATAATTGTTAATAAAAAAATTAAATATATTTTAATTTATAAAATAAATATTATTATTAAATTTATAATTTATTATTTTATATATTATAGAAATTGAAAAAATAAATCATGTTTACTACGACAGTAAATTAGAAATACTATTTAATTTTTATGTGTTTTCTACATGGTACTTTGACTTACATAGGGACTTATATTATTGTGAATAATGATATAATTGAAAACCTTTATTTTTTATTTGATAGAATTATTATATTTTATCATTTAAATATTTATAATAAATACATTATTTTTATAAAGTAAAAAAATATGGCCGAAGAAAATTCTACAGCTGTTGCAGCAACTGCGGTTACTGCTGCTTCTACAACACCAACAAAAAAAGCAACAGCTTCTGGTGCTAAACGTACAAAACAACATTCAAAACCAACACATCCACGTACATCAGAAATGGTTGTTAACGCAATTAAAAATTTAAAAGAACGTGGTGGTTCATCATTACAAGCAATTAAAAAATATTTAGCTGCAAATTATAAAGTGGATTCTGATAAAATTTCACCATTTATTAAAAAATATTTAAAAGCTGCTGTAACTGAGGGAGCCTTGGTACAAACTAAAGGTAAAGGTGCATCTGGTTCATTCAAATTGGCTGCTTCCGCTTCATCTAATTCTTCAGCTAAATCAAAAGTATCCAAAAAAGAAAGTGGAGCAAAAGGTTCAGCAAAGAGTGCTAAAAGTAAACGGGCACCAAAAGAAAAGAAAGCCACAACTACATCATTGGCAGCCAAAAAGCCTAAAGCAAAAAAAGCGACTCCATCATCATCAACTGCTGCTAAAAAAGTTACTGCAAAATCATCAGCGGCATCAAAAAAAGCACCAGTTAAAGCAAAACCAGCAAAAAGTACAAAATCCGCTGCCAAAAGTAGCCCTGCTCGTAAACCGAAAGCACCAAAAGCTAAGAAAGCTTCTGTTGCCAAATCATCTCCTACAAAAATTAAAAAAGCAGCACCAAAAAAGAAATGATCTGTTACTTTAATAATATATTGAAATATTTCATTATTTTTGCTAAAAAATGAAAATAACATAGGCCTTAATACAGGCCACAAATTAATATTTGATAAGAGTAAATTATTTTTTGTATAAATATTTTATAAAATAATAGTTAAGAAACATTTGCCACAGTCAGTACCACGGATGGGTGGCCACTTGAGAATACTGTGTGCGGTTGCATTTTTATTTAAAATATATGGTATAATAAATAAGTATATATTTAAATTGATTACTTCATTGAAAATTTTAATAATATACTTTAATATTAATGATATTTATGAAAAATATATATTTGTAAAAATTTTCATTTATTACTGGCAACAGCCATACCACGTTGAAAACACCGGTTCTCGTCCGATCACCGAAGTTAAGCAACATTGGGCACAGTCAGTACTTGGATGGGTGACCGCTTGGGAACACTGTGTGCGGTTGCCTTTTTATATTAAAAATATAAATTATTTTTCTTCTTTTCTTTTTTTTTACACACCATATATAAATATATGTTATTTAGAAATGTAAACCTTTTATATATTATTCGTCAACAAATAAATATTATTTTTTGTATAAAATTTTATTGCATTTATAACTCATATCATGGTTACTTTAAAGCGAGAAGTTTTTTTAATATTTCAAATGAATATAAAATAATATAAATTTTATGAAATTTATTTATTTTTAGAAATAGCAATCGCTTATAATTATAACAAAATTTTAATAATGTTTAATTTTATTTCAATAATTTATATATATATATATATATATATATTTTTTAATAAAAATAATATACTCTTATTTAATAATATATGTTGGTCCTATATATAGGACCGAAAATATTTCTTATTTGTTTTTTTTTTTTTTAAATTGTCATTTAAAACGCTTATGCACGTTCTCCACGAATACGTCTTGCCAATTGTATATCCTTAGGCATAATTGTAACACGCTTTGCATGAATTGCGCATAAATTGGTATCTTCAAATAAACCTACTAAATAGGCTTCACTAGCTTCTTGTAATGCCATAACAGCTGAACTTTGGAAACGTAAATCGGTTTTAAAATCTTGTGCAATTTCACGTACTAAACGTTGGAATGGTAATTTACGAATTAACAATTCAGTACTTTTTTGATAACGACGAATTTCTCGTAAAGCTACTGTACCAGGACGATATCTGTGTGGTTTTTTTACTCCACCAGTTGCTGGTGCACTTTTACGTGCAGCTTTCGTTGCTAATTGTTTTCTTGGTGCTTTACCACCAGTTGATTTACGTGCAGTTTGCTTGGTTCTAGCCATTTTCAAATAATAATGTTTTTACAAAAAAACACACAATTTTAAAAATTATATTCGACAATTTGATACTACAAAGTCAAATGTTTAAATGCGAAATAAATGTGTTGTATTTATATTTATATGAAATTTCAAAATTTTTGTTGTCATATCCTATTGGATAGCTATCAGAGTATGGACTAATCAAATTGTATAGGCGTGGCTTAAAAAATCTTTAATGCTTTATATAAAAAGGCACAATTGTACCGGCGCTCACATACATTACAATACTTGTGAGGTTAACACACGTGTTATCCGTTCGTTAAAATATTGTAAATAATTTTTTATTAAAATGACTGGCAGAGGAAAAGGTGGAAAGGGTCTTGGAAAAGGGGGTGCAAAACGTCATAGAAAAGTTTTGCGTGATAATATCCAAGGTATTACAAAACCTGCAATTCGTCGTTTAGCACGACGAGGTGGAGTAAAACGTATCTCTGGTTTAATTTATGAAGAAACACGTGGTGTACTTAAAGTATTCCTTGAAAATGTTATTCGGGATGCTGTTACATATACTGAACACGCAAAACGTAAAACAGTTACAGCTATGGATGTTGTATATGCATTAAAACGACAAGGTCGTACTTTGTATGGTTTTGGAGGTTAAGAAAATATAATAATTTACTTAAAATATTTAGTAAATTTATTAAAGAATATTTAATACATCCGATAAATTTAAACAGGCTTTCCTTTTTGGGAAGCCACTAATTTTATTTATATAAGAGTAAATAAATTTGTTAATAAATATAACATATTATATAATTTGTTTACAACAAATTATTTTGTTTATAACATACATTACCAAATATTTTTATTTATTTTTTTTTTTTTATTGTAATATATCTGCAATAATAAATTATAATTTGTATATTATCTATTTTATTTTACAATAACTTATTGAATTTTTGAAAAAATTTTATTATAAATTAATATACTATTATATTTTTTATATATACAAGTTAAGAGTAACAAGTATCGATAGGAGATTATCGAATTTATAACTAATAAAACATTTCGCCTTAATCAAAGAAAATAAAGATTTTGCTATACCATTTTTTATACTTTCAATAAATAATTTATTATTAAATTTTTATTATTTCATTTATTTTTTAAAATTATTAAAAATATTTTTCTAATAATTATAAGCGTACATAAACAAGTAGTAAATGTAAAATGAAAATAATAAAGGTAATGTAATGCATTTGCATTACACTGATTTACGATATATATTCCGCGATATCCTTTATTATATTTAAAATTAATAATATTGATATACTAATAATAGATATATTCAAGCTATTAATATATAAAATTTTATATTAAATATGATATTAATAATTGTTTATTTTATTTTTTTGTATATATAAAAATAATTTACTCTTATTTAAAAAATTTGATGGCTCTCTTAAAAAGAGAGCCGTTTTTATATGTTGATGTATTTTTATGTTATCAATTAAATAATATTTTCGATTTATTTATTTTGAACTTGTATATTTTGTAACAGCTTTAGTACCTTCACTAACAGCGTGCTTTGCCAATTCACCAGGTAATAATAATCGAACTGCGGTTTGAATTTCCCGACTTGTGATTGTTGAACGTTTATTATAATGTGCTAAACGTGATGCTTCAGCAGCAATACGTTCAAAAATATCATTAACAAAACTGTTCATGATACTCATAGCTTTACTAGAGATACCAGTATCAGGATGCACTTGTTTTAATACTTTGTAAATGTAAATTGCATATGATTCCTTGCGCTTCCTCTTCTTTTTCTTATCACTCTTTGATATATTTTTTTGAGCTTTGCCAGCTTTTTTTGCTGCTTTTCCACTTGTTTTTGGTGGCATTGTTACAAACAATTAATATACACAGATAGTTACAGAACACCAGTCAGTATATGTATGAGCGTGTCGTGTATACAACTAGCGTATTATATACGCGAAGATGGATATAACAATAAAAATGAATACTACTCTCTGATTGGCTAAAAATAATACTATAAGGTGATTGGTTTATTTTTAAAGTTTTATATTTTATAAATATTATAAATTAAAATACCCAAATAACATTTTAAACATTTATGTTACAATCCCCGTAACGTACACATCTGTGTGATTATATTTACAAAAAAAAATATTAATTAAATAAATTTATTCGCTATGTCTGGACGAGGTAAAGGTGGTAAAGTAAAGGGAAAGGCAAAGTCAAGATCAAGCCGAGCAGGATTACAATTTCCTGTTGGAAGAATTCACAGATTATTACGAAAAGGAAATTATGCTGAACGAGTAGGTGCTGGTGCCCCAGTATATTTGGCTGCTGTTATGGAATATTTGGCTGCAGAAGTTCTCGAGTTAGCTGGTAATGCTGCCCGTGATAACAAAAAAACACGTATCATTCCACGTCATTTACAATTGGCAATTCGTAATGATGAAGAATTAAATAAATTATTATCTGGTGTAACAATTGCTCAAGGTGGTGTATTACCAAACATTCAAGCAGTGTTATTACCAAAGAAAACTGAAAAGAAAGCATAAATTAAAAACATTGCATTAATTTTTATAATAATAATACATCGATCATAGGCCTTTTAATAAAAGGCCACAAATTTATTTAAAATAAGAGTAAAAATTATTTTTATAAATAATATATTATAATATTTTTTTAAAGAATCAATTTAAATAATTATAAATTAATGATTCTTTTTTTTTTTTTCTTTTTTTATATGTTATTATGGAAATAATTCATCATATTATGATGACATTTAGGTAACATATTATAAGAATATTCATAAAATATTATCAAAATAATATTGTATTATGATGATATTTAGACAAAATATTATAAGAATATACACAAAATATTATCAAAATAATATCATTAGATAACAAAACTGTTCATGATACTCATACCTTTACTAGAGATAAAAGTATCAGGATGCACTTGTATTAATACATATTATCACAACATCACAAAATATTTTTTAAAAGGAAAAATTTTTTTAAAATTATTATAAAATTTGATTGAATTAAATTTCAATTTATTTTTTTAATAATTAAAGAAAAAAAAAAAAAAAAGCATATAAACTTTCTATTGAAAATGTTATTTTAAACTAGATGGCCAAGTGAACTTCGTTACACAAACAATATATGACGTATTCGTTATTTAAATAATCAGTATCCTTTGATATTATATCAATACGTTACTCTCTTCTTTTGATACATATTAATAAAATTTCAATTTATAAGATTTTATGTCAATTATATAAATAATATTATAAATTTTCTAAATACATAAGTTAAGTAACAAAAAATTTGAATAACAAGATAAATTTATATATTATGTTTTAATACTCGATACTATAATATATCGCATCCGTTACCAATTATTCGGTATCCTTTGATTTATACACAGAATGAACTAAAAATATATATCAAATTTATTTTATTTATTTATATATTTAATATTATTATTATTATTTTATATTACAAAGTTTCTTAACGAAGCTTACAATGATTTCTCATATCGTACTTAACAAAATTATTTAGATCATATAAAATTTAAATTGTTAAAAAATTTGTATATTTATTATTATTATTATTTATTTTTATTAAAATTACATAACATAAAATTAATAATATTTTAATAATTATATAAATTAATTCTTATTTAAAATAATCTTATATTAATCTCAACAAATACTCTAATAATATATTTTGTCATAAATTTTTTTATATTTAAAATAAATATTATAATATATAAATACTTATATCAGTATAAAATTTCTTTATATAATTATGAAAAAATTAATTTAATAGTTAATTATTGATATTAATGCATAAATAAAAGTATTTTCTAATGAAATATATTTTGTCAATGTTCGATTAACACATTTCATAATAATACGTTTTCATTATTGACAAAAAAAGTTTTTCTAAAAATGAAATCTTATACTATAATATATATATTTATATATTAAATTTTTTAATTATTTATATACTAATAATTTATAATAAATCGATATTAAATAAAAAATAAAAATATATACTTTTTAAGTTTACCTTAAAAATATTATTGTTTTGTATGATTGAAATAATTAATATTAAACTATGTTTATTAATAATTGTTAATAAAAAAATTAAATATATTTTAATTTATAAAATAAATATTATTATTAAATTTATAATTTATTATTTTATATATTATAGAAATTGAAAAAATAAATCATGTTTACTACGACAGTAAATTAGAAATACTATTTAATTTTTATGTGTTTTCTACATGGTACTTTGACTTACATAGGGACTTATATTATTGTGAATAATGATATAATTGAAAACCTTTATTTTTTATTTGATAGAATTATTATATTTTATCATTTAAATATTTATAATAAATACATTATTTTTATAAAGTAAAAAAAAATGGCCGAAGAAAATTCTACAGCTGTTGCAGCAACTGCGGTTACTGCTGCTTCTACAACACCAACAAAAAAAGCAACAGCTTCTGGTGCTAAACGTACAAAACAACATTCAAAACCAACACATCCACGTACATCAGAAATGGTTGTTAACGCAATTAAAAATTTAAAAGAACGTGGTGGTTCATCATTACAAGCAATTAAAAAATATTTAGCTGCAAATTATAAAGTGGATTCTGATAAAATTTCACCATTTATTAAAAAATATTTAAAAGCTGCTGTAACTGAGGGAGCCTTGGTACAAACTAAAGGTAAAGGTGCATCTGGTTCATTCAAATTGGCTGCTTCCGCTTCATCTAATTCTTCAGCTAAATCAAAAGTATCCAAAAAAGAAAGTGGAGCAAAAGGTTCAGCAAAGAGTGCTAAAAGTAAACGGGCACCAAAAGAAAAGAAAGCCACAACTACATCATTGGCAGCCAAAAAGCCTAAAGCAAAAAAAGCGACTCCATCATCATCAACTGCTGCTAAAAAAGTTACTGCAAAATCATCAGCGGCATCAAAAAAAGCACCAGTTAAAGCAAAACCAGCAAAAAGTACAAAATCCGCTGCCAAAAGTAGCCCTGCTCGTAAACCGAAAGCACCAAAAGCTAAGAAAGCTTCTGTTGCCAAATCATCTCCTACAAAAATTAAAAAAGCAGCACCAAAAAAGAAATGATCTGTTACTTTAATAATATATTGAAATATTTCATTATTTTTGCTAAAAAATGAAAATAACATAGGCCTTAATACAGGCCACAAATTAATATTTGATAAGAGTAAATTATTTTTTGTATAAATATTTTATAAAATAATAGTTAAGAAACATTTGCCACAGTCAGTACCACGGATGGGTGGCCACTTGAGAATACTGTGTGCGGTTGCATTTTTATTTAAAATATATGGTATAATAAATAAGTATATATTTAAATTGATTACTTCATTGAAAATTTTAATAATATACTTTAATATTAATGATATTTATGAAAAATATATATTTGTAAAAATTTTCATTTATTACTGGCAACAGCCATACCACGTTGAAAACACCGGTTCTCGTCCGATCACCGAAGTTAAGCAACATTGGGCACAGTCAGTACTTGGATGGGTGACCGCTTGGGAACACTGTGTGCGGTTGCCTTTTTATATTAAAAATATAAATTATTTTTCTTCTTTTCTTTTTTTTTACACACCATATATAAATATATGTTATTTAGAAATGTAAACCTTTTATATTATTCGTCAACAAATAAATATTATTTTTTGTATAAAATTTTATTGCATTTATAACTCATATCATGGTTACTTTAAAGCGAGAAGTTTTTTTAATATTTCAAATGAATATAAAATAATATAAATTTTATGAAATTTATTTATTTTTAGAAATAGCAATCGCTTATAATTATAACAAAATTTTAATAATGTTTAATTTTATTTCAATAATTTATATATATATATATATATATATTTTTTAATAAAAATAATATACTCTTATTTAATAATATATGTTGGTCCTATATATAGGACCGAAAATATTTCTTCTTTGTTTTTTTTTTTTTAAATTGTCATTTAAAACGCTTATGCACGTTCTCCACGAATACGTCTTGCCAATTGTATATCCTTAGGCATAATTGTAACACGCTTTGCATGAATTGCGCATAAATTGGTATCTTCAAATAAACCTACTAAATAGGCTTCACTAGCTTCTTGTAATGCCATAACAGCTGAACTTTGGAAACGTAAATCGGTTTTAAAATCTTGTGCAATTTCACGTACTAAACGTTGGAATGGTAATTTACGAATTAACAATTCAGTACTTTTTTGATAACGACGAATTTCTCGTAAAGCTACTGTACCAGGACGATATCTGTGTGGTTTTTTTACTCCACCAGTTGCTGGTGCACTTTTACGTGCAGCTTTCGTTGCTAATTGTTTTCTTGGTGCTTTACCACCAGTTGATTTACGTGCAGTTTGCTTGGTTCTAGCCATTTTCAAATAATAATGTTTTTACAAAAAAACACACAATTTTAAAAATTATATTCGACAATTTGATACTACAAAGTCAAATGTTTAAATGCGAAATAAATGTGTTGTATTTATATTTATATGAAATTTCAAAATTTTTGTTGTCATATCCTATTGGATAGCTATCAGAGTATGGACTAATCAAATTGTATAGGCGTGGCTTAAAAAATCTTTAATGCTTTATATAAAAAGGCACAATTGTACCGGCGCTCACATACATTACAATACTTGTGAGGTTAACACACGTGTTATCCGTTCGTTAAAATATTGTAAATAATTTTTTATTAAAATGACTGGCAGAGGAAAAGGTGGAAAGGGTCTTGGAAAAGGGGGTGCAAAACGTCATAGAAAAGTTTTGCGTGATAATATCCAAGGTATTACAAAACCTGCAATTCGTCGTTTAGCACGACGAGGTGGAGTAAAACGTATCTCTGGTTTAATTTATGAAGAAACACGTGGTGTACTTAAAGTATTCCTTGAAAATGTTATTCGGGATGCTGTTACATATACTGAACACGCAAAACGTAAAACAGTTACAGCTATGGATGTTGTATATGCATTAAAACGACAAGGTCGTACTTTGTATGGTTTTGGAGGTTAAGAAAATATAATAATTTACTTAAAATATTTAGTAAATTTATTAAAGAATATTTAATACATCCGATAAATTTAAACAGGCTTTCCTTTTTGGGAAGCCACTAATTTTATTTATATAAGAGTAAATAAATTTGTTAATAAATATAACATATTATATAATTTGTTTACAACAAATTATTTTGTTTATAACATACATTACCAAATATTTTTATTTATTTTTTTTTTTTTATTGTAATATATCTGCAATAATAAATTATAATTTGTATATTATCTATTTTATTTTACACTAACTTATTGAATTTTTGAAAAAATTTTATTATAAATTAATATACTATTATATTTTTTATATATACAAGTTAAGAGTAACAAGTATCGATAGGAGATTATCGAATTTATAACTAATAAAACATTTCGCCTTAATCAAAGAAAATAAAGATTTTGCTATACCATTTTTTATACTTTCAATAAATAATTTATTATTAAATTTTTATTATTTCATTTATTTTTTAAAATTATTAAAAATATTTTTCTAATAATTATAAGCGTACATAAACAAGTAGTAAATGTAAAATGAAAATAATAAAGGTAATGTAATGCATTTGCATTACACTGATTTACGATATATATTCCGCGATATCCTTTATTATATTTAAAATTAATAATATTGATATACTAATAATAGATATATTCAAGCTATTAATATATAAAATTTTATATTAAATATGATATTAATAATTGTTTATTTTATTTTTTTGTATATATAAAAATAATTTACTCTTATTTAAAAAATTTGATGGCTCTCTTAAAAAGAGAGCCATTTTTATATGTTGATGTATTTTTATGTTATCAATTAAATAATATTTTCGATTTATTTATTTTGAACTTGTATATTTTGTAACAGCTTTAGTACCTTCACTAACAGCGTGCTTTGCCAATTCACCAGGTAATAATAATCGAACTGCGGTTTGAATTTCCCGACTTGTGATTGTTGAACGTTTATTATAATGTGCTAAACGTGATGCTTCAGCAGCAATACGTTCAAAAATATCATTAACAAAACTGTTCATGATACTCATAGCTTTACTAGAGATACCAGTATCAGGATGCACTTGTTTTAATACTTTGTAAATGTAAATTGCATATGATTCCTTGCGCTTCCTCTTCTTTTTCTTATCACTCTTTGATATATTTTTTTGAGCTTTGCCAGCTTTTTTTGCTGCTTTTCCACTTGTTTTTGGTGGCATTGTTACAAACAATTAATATACACAGATAGTTACAGAACACCAGTCAGTATATGTATGAGCGTGTCGTGTATACAACTAGCGTATTATATACGCGAAGATGGATATAACAATAAAAATGAATACTACTCTCTGATTGGCTGAAAATAATACTATAAGGTGATTGGTTTATTTTTAAAGTTTTATATTTTATAAATATTATAAATTAAAATACCCAAATAACATTTTAAACATTTATGTTACAATCCCCGTAACGTACACATCTGTGTGATTATATTTACAAAAAAAAATATTAATTAAATAAATTTATTCGCTATGTCTGGACGAGGTAAAGGTGGTAAAGTAAAGGGAAAGGCAAAGTCAAGATCAAGCCGAGCAGGATTACAATTTCCTGTTGGAAGAATTCACAGATTATTACGAAAAGGAAATTATGCTGAACGAGTAGGTGCTGGTGCCCCAGTATATTTGGCTGCTGTTATGGAATATTTGGCTGCAGAAGTTCTCGAGTTAGCTGGTAATGCTGCCCGTGATAACAAAAAAACACGTATCATTCCACGTCATTTACAATTGGCAATTCGTAATGATGAAGAATTAAATAAATTATTATCTGGTGTAACAATTGCTCAAGGTGGTGTATTACCAAACATTCAAGCAGTGTTATTACCAAAGAAAACTGAAAAGAAAGCATAAATTAAAAACATTGCATTAATTTTTATAATAATAATACATCGATCATAGGCCTTTTAATAAAAGGCCACAAATTTATTTAAAATAAGAGTAAAAATTATTTTTATAAATAATATATTATAATATTTTTTTAAAGAATCAATTTAAATAATTATAAATTAATGATTCTTTTTTTTTTTTTCTTTTTTTATATGTTATTATGGAAATAATTCATCATATTATGATGACATTTAGGTAACATATTATAAGAATATTCATAAAATATTATCAAAATAATATTGTATTATGATGATATTTAGACAAAATATTATAAGAATATACACAAAATATTATCAAAATAATATCATTAGATAACAAAACTGTTCATGATACTCATACCTTTACTAGAGATAAAAGTATCAGGATGCACTTGTATTAATACATATTATCACAACATCACAAAATATTTTTTAAAAGGAAAAATTTTTTTAAAATTATTATAAAATTTGATTGAATTAAATTTCAATTTATTTTTTTAATAATTAAAGAAAAAAAAAAAAAAAAGCATATAAACTTTCTATTGAAAATGTTATTTTAAACTAGATGGCCAAGTGAACTTCGTTACACAAACAATATATGACGTATTCGTTATTTAAATAATCAGTATCCTTTGATATTATATCAATACGTTACTCTCTTCTTTTGATACATATTAATAAAATTTCAATTTATAAGATTTTATGTCAATTATATAAATAATATTATAAATTTTCTAAATACATAAGTTAAGTAACAAAAAATTTGAATAACAAGATAAATTTATATATTATGTTTTAATACTCGATACTATAATATATCGCATCCGTTACCAATTATTCGGTATCCTTTGATTTATACACAGAATGAACTAAAAATATATATCAAATTTATTTTATTTATTTATATATTTAATATTATTATTATTATTTTATATTACAAAGTTTCTTAACGAAGCTTACAATGATTTCTCATATCGTACTTAACAAAATTATTTAGATCATATAAAATTTAAATTGTTAAAAAATTTGTATATTTATTATTATTATTATTTATTTTTATTAAAATTACATAACATAAAATTAATAATATTTTAATAATTATATAAATTAATTCTTATTTAAAATAATCTTATATTAATCTCAACAAATACTCTAATAATATATTTTGTCATAAATTTTTTTATATTTAAAATAAATATTATAATATATAAATACTTATATCAGTATAAAATTTCTTTATATAATTATGAAAAAATTAATTTAATAGTTAATTATTGATATTAATGCATAAATAAAAGTATTTTCTAATGAAATATATTTTGTCAATGTTCGATTAACACATTTCATAATAATACGTTTTCATTATTGACAAAAAAAGTTTTTCTAAAAATGAAATCTTATACTATAATATATATATATTTATATATTAAATTTTTTAATTATTTATATACTAATAATTTATAATAAATCGATATTAAATAAAAAATAAAAATATATACTTTTTAAGTTTACCTTAAAAATATTATTGTTTTGTATGATTGAAATAATTAATATTAAACTATGTTTATTAATAATTGTTAATAAAAAAATTAAATATATTTTAATTTATAAAATAAATATTATTATTAAATTTATAATTTATTATTTTATATATTATAGAAATTGAAAAAATAAATCATGTTTACTACGACAGTAAATTAGAAATACTATTTAATTTTTATGTGTTTTCTACATGGTACTTTGACTTACATAGGGACTTATATTATTGTGAATAATGATATAATTGAAAACCTTTATTTTTTATTTGATAGAATTATTATATTTTATCATTTAAATATTTATAATAAATACATTATTTTTATAAAGTAAAAAAATATGGCCGAAGAAAATTCTACAGCTGTTGCAGCAACTGCGGTTACTGCTGCTTCTACAACACCAACAAAAAAAGCAACAGCTTCTGGTGCTAAACGTACAAAACAACATTCAAAACCAACACATCCACGTACATCAGAAATGGTTGTTAACGCAATTAAAAATTTAAAAGAACGTGGTGGTTCATCATTACAAGCAATTAAAAAATATTTAGCTGCAAATTATAAAGTGGATTCTGATAAAATTTCACCATTTATTAAAAAATATTTAAAAGCTGCTGTAACTGAGGGAGCCTTGGTACAAACTAAAGGTAAAGGTGCATCTGGTTCATTCAAATTGGCTGCTTCCGCTTCATCTAATTCTTCAGCTAAATCAAAAGTATCCAAAAAAGAAAGTGGAGCAAAAGGTTCAGCAAAGAGTGCTAAAAGTAAACGGGCACCAAAAGAAAAGAAAGCCACAACTACATCATTGGCAGCCAAAAAGCCTAAAGCAAAAAAAGCGACTCCATCATCATCAACTGCTGCTAAAAAAGTTACTGCAAAATCATCAGCGGCATCAAAAAAAGCACCAGTTAAAGCAAAACCAGCAAAAAGTACAAAATCCGCTGCCAAAAGTAGCCCTGCTCGTAAACCGAAAGCACCAAAAGCTAAGAAAGCTTCTGTTGCCAAATCATCTCCTACAAAAATTAAAAAAGCAGCACCAAAAAAGAAATGATCTGTTACTTTAATAATATATTGAAATATTTCATTATTTTTGCTAAAAAATGAAAATAACATAGGCCTTAATACAGGCCACAAATTAATATTTGATAAGAGTAAATTATTTTTTGTATAAATATTTTATAAAATAATAGTTAAGAAACATTTGCCACAGTCAGTACCACGGATGGGTGGCCACTTGAGAATACTGTGTGCGGTTGCATTTTTATTTAAAATATATGGTATAATAAATAAGTATATATTTAAATTGATTACTTCATTGAAAATTTTAATAATATACTTTAATATTAATGATATTTATGAAAAATATATATTTGTAAAAATTTTCATTTATTACTGGCAACAGCAATACCACGTTGAAAACACCGGTTCTCGTCCGATCACCGAAGTTAAGCAACATTGGGCACAGTCAGTACTTGGATGGGTGACCGCTTGGGAACACTGTGTGCGGTTGCCTTTTTATATTAAAAATATAAATTATTTTTCTTCTTTTCTTTTTTTTTACACACCATATATAAATATATGTTATTTAGAAATGTAAACCTTTTATATTATTCGTCAACAAATAAATATTATTTTTTTTATAAAATTTTATTGCATTTATAACTCATATCATGGTTACTTTAAAGCGAGAAGTTTTTTTAATATTTCAAATGAATATAAAATAATATAAATTTTATGAAATTTATTTATTTTTAGAAATAGCAATCGCTTATAATTATAACAAAATTTTAATAATGTTTAATTTTATTTCAATAATTTATATATATATATATATATATATATTTTTTAATAAAAATAATATACTCTTATTTAATAATATATGTTGGTCCTATATATAGGACCGAAAATATTTCTTATTTGTTTTTTTTTTTTTAAATTGTCATTTAAAACGCTTATGCACGTTCTCCACGAATACGTCTTGCCAATTGTATATCCTTAGGCATAATTGTAACACGCTTTGCATGAATTGCGCATAAATTGGTATCTTCAAATAAACCTACTAAATAGGCTTCACTAGCTTCTTGTAATGCCATAACAGCTGAACTTTGGAAACGTAAATCGGTTTTAAAATCTTGTGCAATTTCACGTACTAAACGTTGGAATGGTAATTTACGAATTAACAATTCAGTACTTTTTTGATAACGACGAATTTCTCGTAAAGCTACTGTACCAGGACGATATCTGTGTGGTTTTTTTACTCCACCAGTTGCTGGTGCACTTTTACGTGCAGCTTTCGTTGCTAATTGTTTTCTTGGTGCTTTACCACCAGTTGATTTACGTGCAGTTTGCTTGGTTCTAGCCATTTTCAAATAATAATGTTTTTACAAAAAAACACACAATTTTAAAAATTATATTCGACAATTTGATACTACAAAGTCAAATGTTTAAATGCGAAATAAATGTGTTGTATTTATATTTATATGAAATTTCAAAATTTTTGTTGTCATATCCTATTGGATAGCTATCAGAGTATGGACTAATCAAATTGTATAGGCGTGGCTTAAAAAATCTTTAATGCTTTATATAAAAAGGCACAATTGTACCGGCGCTCACATACATTACAATACTTGTGAGGTTAACACACGTGTTATCCGTTCGTTAAAATATTGTAAATAATTTTTTATTAAAATGACTGGCAGAGGAAAAGGTGGAAAGGGTCTTGGAAAAGGGGGTGCAAAACGTCATAGAAAAGTTTTGCGTGATAATATCCAAGGTATTACAAAACCTGCAATTCGTCGTTTAGCACGACGAGGTGGAGTAAAACGTATCTCTGGTTTAATTTATGAAGAAACACGTGGTGTACTTAAAGTATTCCTTGAAAATGTTATTCGGGATGCTGTTACATATACTGAACACGCAAAACGTAAAACAGTTACAGCTATGGATGTTGTATATGCATTAAAACGACAAGGTCGTACTTTGTATGGTTTTGGAGGTTAAGAAAATATAATAATTTACTTAAAATATTTAGTAAATTTATTAAAGAATATTTAATACATCCGATAAATTTAAACAGGCTTTCCTTTTTGGGAAGCCACTAATTTTATTTATATAAGAGTAAATAAATTTGTTAATAAATATAACATATTATATAATTTGTTTACAACAAATTATTTTGTTTATAACATACATTACCAAATATTTTTATTTATTTTTTTTTTTTTATTGTAATATATCTGCAATAATAAATTATAATTTGTATATTATCTATTTTATTTTACAATAACTTATTGAATTTTTGAAAAAATTTTATTATAAATTAATATACTATTATATTTTTTATATATACAAGTTAAGAGTAACAAGTATCGATAGGAGATTATCGAATTTATAACTAATAAAACATTTCGCCTTAATCAAAGAAAATAAAGATTTTGCTATACCATTTTTTATACTTTCAATAAATAATTTATTATTAAATTTTTATTATTTCATTTATTTTTTAAAATTATTAAAAATATTTTTCTAATAATTATAAGCGTACATAAACAAGTAGTAAATGTAAAATGAAAATAATAAAGGTAATGTAATGCATTTGCATTACACTGATTTACGATATATATTCCGCGATATCCTTTATTATATTTAAAATTAATAATATTGATATACTAATAATAGATATATTCAAGCTATTAATATATAAAATTTTATATTAAATATGATATTAATAATTGTTTATTTTATTTTTTTGTATATATAAAAATAATTTACTCTTATTTAAAAAATTTGATGGCTCTCTTAAAAAGAGAGCCGTTTTTATATGTTGATGTATTTTTATGTTATCAATTAAATAATATTTTCGATTTATTTATTTTGAACTTGTATATTTTGTAACAGCTTTAGTACCTTCACTAACAGCGTGCTTTGCCAATTCACCAGGTAATAATAATCGAACTGCGGTTTGAATTTCCCGACTTGTGATTGTTGAACGTTTATTATAATGTGCTAAACGTGATGCTTCAGCAGCAATACGTTCAAAAATATCATTAACAAAACTGTTCATGATACTCATAGCTGTACTAGAGATACCAGTATCAGGATGCACTTGTTTTAATACTTTGTAAATGTAAATTGCATATGATTCCTTGCGCTTCCTCTTCTTTTTCTTATCACTCTTTGATATATTTTTTTGAGCTTTGCCAGCTTTTTTTGCTGCTTTTCCACTTGTTTTTGGTGGCATTGTTACAAACAATTAATATACACAGATAGTTACAGAACACCAGTCAGTATATGTATGAGCGTGTCGTGTATACAACTAGCGTATTATATACGCGAAGATGGATATAACAATAAAAATGAATACTACTCTCTGATTGGCTGAAAATAATACTATAAGGTGATTGGTTTATTTTTAAAGTTTTATATTTTATAAATATTATAAATTAAAATACCCAAATAACATTTTAAACATTTATGTTACAATCCCCGTAACGTACACATCTGTGTGATTATATTTACAAAAAAAAATATTAATTAAATAAATTTATTCGCTATGTCTGGACGAGGTAAAGGTGGTAAAGTAAAGGGAAAGGCAAAGTCAAGATCAAGCCGAGCAGGATTACAATTTCCTGTTGGAAGAATTCACAGATTATTACGAAAAGGAAATTATGCTGAACGAGTAGGTGCTGGTGCCCCAGTATATTTGGCTGCTGTTATGGAATATTTGGCTGCAGAAGTTCTCGAGTTAGCTGGTAATGCTGCCCGTGATAACAAAAAAACACGTATCATTCCACGTCATTTACAATTGGCAATTCGTAATGATGAAGAATTAAATAAATTATTATCTGGTGTAACAATTGCTCAAGGTGGTGTATTACCAAACATTCAAGCAGTGTTATTACCAAAGAAAACTGAAAAGAAAGCATAAATTAAAAACATTGCATTAATTTTTATAATAATAATACATCGATCATAGGCCTTTTAATAAAAGGCCACAAATTTATTTAAAATAAGAGTAAAAATTATTTTTATAAATAATATATTATAATATTTTTTTAAAGAATCAATTTAAATAATTATAAATTAATGATTCTTTTTTTTTTTTTTTTTTTTTATATGTTATTATGGAAATAATTCATCATATTATGATGACATTTAGGTAACATATTATAAGAATATTCATAAAATATTATCAAAATAATATTGTATTATGATGATATTTAGACAAAATATTATAAGAATATACACAAAATATTATCAAAATAATATCATTAGATAACAAAACTGTTCATGATACTCATACCTTTACTAGAGATAAAAGTATCAGGATGCACTTGTATTAATACATATTATCACAACATCACAAAATATTTTTTAAAAGGAAAAATTTTTTTAAAATTATTATAAAATTTGATTGAATTAAATTTCAATTTATTTTTTTAATAATTAAAGAAAAAAAAAAAAAAAAGCATATAAACTTTCTATTGAAAATGTTATTTTAAACTAGATGGCCAAGTGAACTTCGTTACACAAACAATATATGACGTATTCGTTATTTAAATAATCAGTATCCTTTGATATTATATCAATACGTTACTCTCTTCTTTTGATACATATTAATAAAATTTCAATTTATAAGATTTTATGTCAATTATATAAATAATATTATAAATTTTCTAAATACATAAGTTAAGTAACAAAAAATTTGAATAACAAGATAAATTTATATATTATGTTTTAATACTCGATACTATAATATATCGCATCCGTTACCAATTATTCGGTATCCTTTGATTTATACACAGAATGAACTAAAAATATATATCAAATTTATTTTATTTATTTATATATTTAATATTATTATTATTATTTTATATTACAAAGTTTCTTAACGAAGCTTACAATGATTTCTCATATCGTACTTAACAAAATTATTTAGATCATATAAAATTTAAATTGTTAAAAAATTTGTATATTTATTATTATTATTATTTATTTTTATTAAAATTACATAACATAAAATTAATAATATTTTAATAATTATATAAATTAATTCTTATTTAAAATAATCTTATATTAATCTCAACAAATACTCTAATAATATATTTTGTCATAAATTTTTTTATATTTAAAATAAATATTATAATATATAAATACTTATATCAGTATAAAATTTCTTTATATAATTATGAAAAAATTAATTTAATAGTTAATTATTGATATTAATGCATAAATAAAAGTATTTTCTAATGAAATATATTTTGTCAATGTTCGATTAACACATTTCATAATAATACGTTTTCATTATTGACAAAAAAAGTTTTTCTAAAAATGAAATCTTATACTATAATATATATATTTATATATTAAATTTTTTAATTATTTATATACTAATAATTTATAATAAATCGATATTAAATAAAAAATAAAAATATATACTTTTTAAGTTTACCTTAAAAATATTATTGTTTTGTATGATTGAAATAATTAATATTAAACTATGTTTATTAATAATTGTTAATAAAAAAATTAAATATATTTTAATTTATAAAATAAATATTATTATTAAATTTATAATTTATTATTTTATATATTATAGAAATTGAAAAAATAAATCATGTTTACTACGACAGTAAATTAGAAATACTATTTAATTTTTATGTGTTTTCTACATGGTACTTTGACTTACATAGGGACTTATATTATTGTGAATAATGATATAATTGAAAACCTTTATTTTTTATTTGATAGAATTATTATATTTTATCATTTAAATATTTATAATAAATACATTATTTTTATAAAGTAAAAAAATATGGCCGAAGAAAATTCTACAGCTGTTGCAGCAACTGCGGTTACTGCTGCTTCTACAACACCAACAAAAAAAGCAACAGCTTCTGGTGCTAAACGTACAAAACAACATTCAAAACCAACACATCCACGTACATCAGAAATGGTTGTTAACGCAATTAAAAATTTAAAAGAACGTGGTGGTTCATCATTACAAGCAATTAAAAAATATTTAGCTGCAAATTATAAAGTGGATTCTGATAAAATTTCACCATTTATTAAAAAATATTTAAAAGCTGCTGTAACTGAGGGAGCCTTGGTACAAACTAAAGGTAAAGGTGCATCTGGTTCATTCAAATTGGCTGCTTCCGCTTCATCTAATTCTTCAGCTAAATCAAAAGTATCCAAAAAAGAAAGTGGAGCAAAAGGTTCAGCAAAGAGTGCTAAAAGTAAACGGGCACCAAAAGAAAAGAAAGCCACAACTACATCATTGGCAGCCAAAAAGCCTAAAGCAAAAAAAGCGACTCCATCATCATCAACTGCTGCTAAAAAAGTTACTGCAAAATCATCAGCGGCATCAAAAAAAGCACCAGTTAAAGCAAAACCAGCAAAAAGTACAAAATCCGCTGCCAAAAGTAGCCCTGCTCGTAAACCGAAAGCACCAAAAGCTAAGAAAGCTTCTGTTGCCAAATCATCTCCTACAAAAATTAAAAAAGCAGCACCAAAAAAGAAATGATCTGTTACTTTAATAATATATTGAAATATTTCATTATTTTTGCTAAAAAATGAAAATAACATAGGCCTTAATACAGGCCACAAATTAATATTTGATAAGAGTAAATTATTTTTTGTATAAATATTTTATAAAATAATAGTTAAGAAACATTTGCCACAGTCAGTACCACGGATGGGTGGCCACTTGAGAATACTGTGTGCGGTTGCATTTTTATTTAAAATATATGGTATAATAAATAAGTATATATTTAAATTGATTACTTCATTGAAAATTTTAATAATATACTTTAATATTAATGATATTTATGAAAAATATATATTTGTAAAAATTTTCATTTATTACTGGCAACAGCCATACCACGTTGAAAACACCGGTTCTCGTCCGATCACCGAAGTTAAGCAACATTGGGCACAGTCAGTACTTGGATGGGTGACCGCTTGGGAACACTGTGTGCGGTTGCCTTTTTATATTAAAAATATAAATTATTTTTCTTCTTTTCTTTTTTTTTACACACCATATATAAATATATGTTATTTAGAAATGTAAACCTTTTATATTATTCGTCAACAAATAAATATTATTTTTTGTATAAAATTTTATTGCATTTATAACTCATATCATGGTTACTTTAAAGCGAGAAGTTTTTTTAATATTTCAAATGAATATAAAATAATATAAATTTTATGAAATTTATTTATTTTTAGAAATAGCAATCGCTTATAATTATAACAAAATTTTAATAATGTTTAATTTTATTTCAATAATTTATATATATATATATATATATATTTTTTAATAAAAATAATATACTCTTATTTAATAATATATGTCGGTCCTATATATAGGACCAAAAATATTTCTTATTTGTTTTTTTTTTTTTAAATTGTCATTTAAAACGCTTATGCACGTTCTCCACGAATACGTCTTGCCAATTGTATATCCTTAGGCATAATTGTAACACGCTTTGCATGAATTGCGCATAAATTGGTATCTTCAAATAAACCTACTAAATAGGCTTCACTAGCTTCTTGTAATGCCATAACAGCTGAACTTTGGAAACGTAAATCGGTTTTAAAATCTTGTGCAATTTCACGTACTAAACGTTGGAATGGTAATTTACGAATTAACAATTCAGTACTTTTTTGATAACGACGAATTTCTCGTAAAGCTACTGTACCAGGACGATATCTGTGTGGTTTTTTTACTCCACCAGTTGCTGGTGCACTTTTACGTGCAGCTTTCGTTGCTAATTGTTTTCTTGGTGCTTTACCACCAGTTGATTTACGTGCAGTTTGCTTGGTTCTAGCCATTTTCAAATAATAATGTTTTTACAAAAAAACACACAATTTTAAAAATTATATTCGACAATTTGATACTACAAAGTCAAATGTTTAAATGCGAAATAAATGTGTTGTATTTATATTTATATGAAATTTCAAAATTTTTGTTGTCATATCCTATTGGATAGCTATCAGAGTATGGACTAATCAAATTGTATAGGCGTGGCTTAAAAAATCTTTAATGCTTTATATAAAAAGGCACAATTGTACCGGCGCTCACATACATTACAATACTTGTGAGGTTAACACACGTGTTATCCGTTCGTTAAAATATTGTAAATAATTTTTTATTAAAATGACTGGCAGAGGAAAAGGTGGAAAGGGTCTTGGAAAAGGGGGTGCAAAACGTCATAGAAAAGTTTTGCGTGATAATATCCAAGGTATTACAAAACCTGCAATTCGTCGTTTAGCACGACGAGGTGGAGTAAAACGTATCTCTGGTTTAATTTATGAAGAAACACGTGGTGTACTTAAAGTATTCCTTGAAAATGTTATTCGGGATGCTGTTACATATACTGAACACGCAAAACGTAAAACAGTTACAGCTATGGATGTTGTATATGCATTAAAACGACAAGGTCGTACTTTGTATGGTTTTGGAGGTTAAGAAAATATAATAATTTAACTGAGGGAGATATTAATAATTGTTTATTTTATTTTTTTGTATATATAAAAATAATTTACTCTTATTTAAAAAATTTGATGGCTCTCTTAAAAAGAGAGCCGTTTTTATATGTTGATGTATTTTTATGTTATCAATTAAATAATATTTTCGATTTATTTATTTTGAACTTGTATATTTTGTAACAGCTTTAGTACCTTCACTAACAGCGTGCTTTGCCAATTCACCAGGTAATAATAATCGAACTGCGGTTTGAATTTCCCGACTTGTGATTGTTGAACGTTTATTATAATGTGCTAAACGTGATGCTTCAGCAGCAATACGTTCAAAAATATCATTAACAAAACTGTTCATGATACTCATAGCTTTACTAGAGATACCAGTATCAGGATGCACTTGTTTTAATACTTTGTAAATGTAAATTGCATATGATTCCTTGCGCTTCCTCTTCTTTTTCTTATCACTCTTTGATATATTTTTTTGAGCTTTGCCAGCTTTTTTTGCTGCTTTTCCACTTGTTTTTGGTGGCATTGTTACAAACAATTAATATACACAGATAGTTACAGAACACCAGTCAGTATATGTATGAGCGTGTCGTGTATACAACTAGCGTATTATATACGCGAAGATGGATATAACAATAAAAATGAATACTACTCTCTGATTGGCTAAAAATAATACTATAAGGTGATTGGTTTATTTTTAAAGTTTTATATTTTATAAATATTATAAATTAAAATACCCAAATAACATTTTAAACATTTATGTTACAATCCCCGTAACGTACACATCTGTGTGATTATATTTACAAAAAAAAATATTAATTAAATAAATTTATTCGCTATGTCTGGACGAGGTAAAGGTGGTAAAGTAAAGGGAAAGGCAAAGTCAAGATCAAGCCGAGCAGGATTACAATTTCCTGTTGGAAGAATTCACAGATTATTACGAAAAGGAAATTATGCTGAACGAGTAGGTGCTGGTGCCCCAGTATATTTGGCTGCTGTTATGGAATATTTGGCTGCAGAAGTTCTCGAGTTAGCTGGTAATGCTGCCCGTGATAACAAAAAAACACGTATCATTCCACGTCATTTACAATTGGCAATTCGTAATGATGAAGAATTAAATAAATTATTATCTGGTGTAACAATTGCTCAAGGTGGTGTATTACCAAACATTCAAGCAGTGTTATTACCAAAGAAAACTGAAAAGAAAGCATAAATTAAAAACATTGCATTAATTTTTATAATAATAATACATCGATCATAGGCCTTTTAATAAAAGGCCACAAATTTATTTAAAATAAGAGTAAAAATTATTTTTATAAATAATATATTATAATATTTTTTTAAAGAATCAATTTAAATAATTATAAATTAATGATTCTTTTTTTTTTTTTCTTTTTTTATATGTTTTTATGGAAATAATTCATCATATTATGATGACATTTAGGTAACATATTATAAGAATATTCATAAAATATTATCAAAATAATATTGTATTATGATGATATTTAGACAAAATATTATAAGAATATACACAAAATATTATCAAAATAATATCATTAGATAACAAAACTGTTCATGATACTCATACCTTTACTAGAGATAAAAGTATCAGGATGCACTTGTATTAATACATATTATCACAACATCACAAAATATTTTTTAAAAGGAAAAATTTTTTTAAAATTATTATAAAATTTGATTGAATTAAATTTCAATTTATTTTTTTAATAATTAAAGAAAAAAAAAAAAAAAAGCATATAAACTTTCTATTGAAAATGTTATTTTAAACTAGATGGCCAAGTGAACTTCGTTACACAAACAATATATGACGTATTCGTTATTTAAATAATCAGTATCCTTTGATATTATATCAATACGTTACTCTCTTCTTTTGATACATATTAATAAAATTTCAATTTATAAGATTTTATGTCAATTATATAAATAATATTATAAATTTTCTAAATACATAAGTTAAGTAACAAAAAATTTGAATAACAAGATAAATTTATATATTATGTTTTAATACTCGATACTATAATATATCGCATCCGTTACCAATTATTCGGTATCCTTTGATTTATACACAGAATGAACTAAAAATATATATCAAATTTATTTTATTTATTTATATATTTAATATTATTATTATTATTTTATATTACAAAGTTTCTTAACGAAGCTTACAATGATTTCTCATATCGTACTTAACAAAATTATTTAGATCATATAAAATTTAAATTGTTAAAAAATTTGTATATTTATTATTATTATTATTTATTTTTATTAAAATTACATAACATAAAATTAATAATATTTTAATAATTATATAAATTAATTCTTATTTAAAATAATCTTATATTAATCTCAACAAATACTCTAATAATATATTTTGTCATAAATTTTTTTATATTTAAAATAAATATTATAATATATAAATACTTATATCAGTATAAAATTTCTTTATATAATTATGAAAAAATTAATTTAATAGTTAATTATTGATATTAATGCATAAATAAAAGTATTTTCTAATGAAATATATTTTGTCAATGTTCGATTAACACATTTCATAATAATACGTTTTCATTATTGACAAAAAAAGTTTTTCTAAAAATGAAATCTTATACTATAATATATATATATTTATATATTAAATTTTTTAATTATTTATATACTAATAATTTATAATAAATCGATATTAAATAAAAAATAAAAATATATACTTTTTAAGTTTACCTTAAAAATATTATTGTTTTGTATGATTGAAATAATTAATATTAAACTATGTTTATTAATAATTGTTAATAAAAAAATTAAATATATTTTAATTTATAAAATAAATATTATTATTAAATTTATAATTTATTATTTTATATATTATAGAAATTGAAAAAATAAATCATGTTTACTACGACAGTAAATTAGAAATACTATTTAATTTTTATGTGTTTTCTACATGGTACTTTGACTTACATAGGGACTTATATTATTGTGAATAATGATATAATTGAAAACCTTTATTTTTTATTTGATAGAATTATTATATTTTATCATTTAAATATTTATAATAAATACATTATTTTTATAAAGTAAAAAAATATGGCCGAAGAAAATTCTACAGCTGTTGCAGCAACTGCGGTTACTGCTGCTTCTACAACACCAACAAAAAAAGCAACAGCTTCTGGTGCTAAACGTACAAAACAACATTCAAAACCAACACATCCACGTACATCAGAAATGGTTGTTAACGCAATTAAAAATTTAAAAGAACGTGGTGGTTCATCATTACAAGCAATTAAAAAATATTTAGCTGCAAATTATAAAGTGGATTCTGATAAAATTTCACCATTTATTAAAAAATATTTAAAAGCTGCTGTAACTGAGGGAGCCTTGGTACAAACTAAAGGTAAAGGTGCATCTGGTTCATTCAAATTGGCTGCTTCCGCTTCATCTAATTCTTCAGCTAAATCAAAAGTATCCAAAAAAGAAAGTGGAGCAAAAGGTTCAGCAAAGAGTGCTAAAAGTAAACGGGCACCAAAAGAAAAGAAAGCCACAACTACATCATTGGCAGCCAAAAAGCCTAAAGCAAAAAAAGCGACTCCATCATCATCAACTGCTGCTAAAAAAGTTACTGCAAAATCATCAGCGGCATCAAAAAAAGCACCAGTTAAAGCAAAACCAGCAAAAAGTACAAAATCCGCTGCCAAAAGTAGCCCTGCTCGTAAACCGAAAGCACCAAAAGCTAAGAAAGCTTCTGTTGCCAAATCATCTCCTACAAAAATTAAAAAAGCAGCACCAAAAAAGAAATGATCTGTTACTTTAATAATATATTGAAATATTTCATTATTTTTGCTAAAAAATGAAAATAACATAGGCCTTAATACAGGCCACAAATTAATATTTGATAAGAGTAAATTATTTTTTGTATAAATATTTTATAAAATAATAGTTAAGAAACATTTGCCACAGTCAGTACCACGGATGGGTGGCCACTTGAGAATACTGTGTGCGGTTGCATTTTTATTTAAAATATATGGTATAATAAATAAGTATATATTTAAATTGATTACTTCATTGAAAATTTTAATAATATACTTTAATATTAATGATATTTATGAAAAATATATATTTGTAAAAATTTTCATTTATTACTGGCAACAGCAATACCACGTTGAAAACACCGGTTCTCGTCCGATCACCGAAGTTAAGCAACATTGGGCACAGTCAGTACTTGGATGGGTGACCGCTTGGGAACACTGTGTGCGGTTGCCTTTTTATATTAAAAATATAAATTATTTTTCTTCTTTTCTTTTTTTTTACACACCATATATAAATATATGTTATTTAGAAATGTAAACCTTTTATATTATTCGTCAACAAATAAATATTATTTTTTGTATAAAATTTTATTGCATTTATAACTCATATCATGGTTACTTTAAAGCGAGAAGTTTTTTTAATATTTCAAATGAATATAAAATAATATAAATTTTATGAAATTTATTTATTTTTAGAAATAGCAATCGCTTATAATTATAACAAAATTTTAATAATGTTTAATTTTATTTCAATAATTTATATATATATATATATATATATATATATTTTTTAATAAAAATAATATACTCTTATTTAATAATATATGTTGGTCCTATATATAGGACCGAAAATATTTCTTATTTTTTTTTTTTTTTTTAAATTGTCATTTAAAACGCTTATGCACGTTCTCCACGAATACGTCTTGCCAATTGTATATCCTTAGGCATAATTGTAACACGCTTTGCATGAATTGCGCATAAATTGGTATCTTCAAATAAACCTACTAAATAGGCTTCACTAGCTTCTTGTAATGCCATAACAGCTGAACTTTGGAAACGTAAATCGGTTTTAAAATCTTGTGCAATTTCACGTACTAAACGTTGGAATGGTAATTTACGAATTAACAATTCAGTACTTTTTTGATAACGACGAATTTCTCGTAAAGCTACTGTACCAGGACGATATCTGTGTGGTTTTTTTACTCCACCAGTTGCTGGTGCACTTTTACGTGCAGCTTTCGTTGCTAATTGTTTTCTTGGTGCTTTACCACCAGTTGATTTACGTGCAGTTTGCTTGGTTCTAGCCATTTTCAAATAATAATGTTTTTACAAAAAAACACACAATTTTAAAAATTATATTCGACAATTTGATACTACAAAGTCAAATGTTTAAATGCGAAATAAATGTGTTGTATTTATATTTATATGAAATTTCAAAATTTTTGTTGTCATATCCTATTGGATAGCTATCAGAGTATGGACTAATCAAATTGTATAGGCGTGGCTTAAAAAATCTTTAATGCTTTATATAAAAAGGCACAATTGTACCGGCGCTCACATACATTACAATACTTGTGAGGTTAACACACGTGTTATCCGTTCGTTAAAATATTGTAAATAATTTTTTATTAAAATGACTGGCAGAGGAAAAGGTGGAAAGGGTCTTGGAAAAGGGGGTGCAAAACGTCATAGAAAAGTTTTGCGTGATAATATCCAAGGTATTACAAAACCTGCAATTCGTCGTTTAGCACGACGAGGTGGAGTAAAACGTATCTCTGGTTTAATTTATGAAGAAACACGTGGTGTACTTAAAGTATTCCTTGAAAATGTTATTCGGGATGCTGTTACATATACTGAACACGCAAAACGTAAAACAGTTACAGCTATGGATGTTGTATATGCATTAAAACGACAAGGTCGTACTTTGTATGGTTTTGGAGGTTAAGAAAATATAATAATTTACTTAAAATATTTAGTAAATTTATTAAAGAATATTTAATACATCCGATAAATTTAAACAGGCTTTCCTTTTTGGGAAGCCACTAATTTTATTTATATAAGAGTAAATAAATTTGTTAATAAATATAACATATTATATAATTTGTTTACAACAAATTATTTTGTTTATAACATACATTACCAAATATTTTTATTTATTTTTTTTTTTTTATTGTAATATATCTGCAATAATAAATTATAATTTGTATATTATCTATTTTATTTTACAATAACTTATTGAATTTTTGAAAAAATTTTATTATAAATTAATATACTATTATATTTTTTATATATACAAGTTAAGAGTAACAAGTATCGATAGGAGATTATCGAATTTATAACTAATAAAACATTTCGCCTTAATCAAAGAAAATAAAGATTTTGCTATACCATTTTTTATACTTTCAATAAATAATTTATTATTAAATTTTTATTATTTCATTTATTTTTTAAAATTATTAAAAATATTTTTCTAATAATTATAAGCGTACATAAACAAGTAGTAAATGTAAAATGAAAATAATAAAGGTAATGTAATGCATTTGCATTACACTGATTTACGATATATATTCCGCGATATCCTTTATTATATTTAAAATTAATAATATTGATATACTAATAATAGATATATTCAAGCTATTAATATATAAAATTTTATATTAAATATGATATTAATAATTGTTTATTTTATTTTTTTGTATATATAAAAATAATTTACTCTTATTTAAAAAATTTGATGGCTCTCTTAAAAAGAGAGCCGTTTTTATATGTTGATGTATTTTTATGTTATCAATTAAATAATATTTTCGATTTATTTATTTTGAACTTGTATATTTTGTAACAGCTTTAGTACCTTCACTAACAGCGTGCTTTGCCAATTCACCAGGTAATAATAATCGAACTGCGGTTTGAATTTCCCGACTTGTGATTGTTGAACGTTTATTATAATGTGCTAAACGTGATGCTTCAGCAGCAATACGTTCAAAAATATCATTAACAAAACTGTTCATGATACTCATAGCTGTACTAGAGATACCAGTATCAGGATGCACTTGTTTTAATACTTTGTAAATGTAAATTGCATATGATTCCTTGCGCTTCCTCTTCTTTTTCTTATCACTCTTTGATATATTTTTTTGAGCTTTGCCAGCTTTTTTTGCTGCTTTTCCACTTGTTTTTGGTGGCATTGTTACAAACAATTAATATACACAGATAGTTACAGAACACCAGTCAGTATATGTATGAGCGTGTCGTGTATACAACTAGCGTATTATATACGCGAAGATGGATATAACAATAAAAATGAATACTACTCTCTGATTGGCTGAAAATAATACTATAAGGTGATTGGTTTATTTTTAAAGTTTTATATTTTATAAATATTATAAATTAAAATACCCAAATAACATTTTAAACATTTATGTTACAATCCCCGTAACGTACACATCTGTGTGATTATATTTACAAAAAAAAATATTAATTAAATAAATTTATTCGCTATGTCTGGACGAGGTAAAGGTGGTAAAGTAAAGGGAAAGGCAAAGTCAAGATCAAGCCGAGCAGGATTACAATTTCCTGTTGGAAGAATTCACAGATTATTACGAAAAGGAAATTATGCTGAACGAGTAGGTGCTGGTGCCCCAGTATATTTGGCTGCTGTTATGGAATATTTGGCTGCAGAAGTTCTCGAGTTAGCTGGTAATGCTGCCCGTGATAACAAAAAAACACGTATCATTCCACGTCATTTACAATTGGCAATTCGTAATGATGAAGAATTAAATAAATTATTATCTGGTGTAACAATTGCTCAAGGTGGTGTATTACCAAACATTCAAGCAGTGTTATTACCAAAGAAAACTGAAAAGAAAGCATAAATTAAAAACATTGCATTAATTTTTATAATAATAATACATCGATCATAGGCCTTTTAATAAAAGGCCACAAATTTATTTAAAATAAGAGCAAAAATTATTTTTATAAATAATATATTATAATATTTTTTTAAAGAATCAATTTAAATAATTATAAATTAATGATTCTTTTTTTTTTTTTCTTTTTTTATATGTTATTATGGAAATAATTCATCATATTATGATGACATTTAGGTAACATATTATAAGAATATTCATAAAATATTATCAAAATAATATTGTATTATGATGATATTTAGACAAAATATTATAAGAATATACACAAAATATTATCAAAATAATATCATTAGATAACAAAACTGTTCATGATACTCATACCTTTACTAGAGATAAAAGTATCAGGATGCACTTGTATTAATACATATTATCACAACATCACAAAATATTTTTTAAAAGGAAAAATTTTTTTAAAATTATTATAAAATTTGATTGAATTAAATTTCAATTTATTTTTTTAATAATTAAAGAAAAAAAAAAAAAAAAGCATATAAACTTTCTATTGAAAATGTTATTTTAAACTAGATGGCCAAGTGAACTTCGTTACACAAACAATATATGACGTATTCGTTATTTAAATAATCAGTATCCTTTGATATTATATCAATACGTTACTCTCTTCTTTTGATACATATTAATAAAATTTCAATTTATAAGATTTTATGTCAATTATATAAATAATATTATAAATTTTCTAAATACATAAGTTAAGTAACAAAAAATTTGAATAACAAGATAAATTTATATATTATGTTTTAATACTCGATACTATAATATATCGCATCCGTTACCAATTATTCGGTATCCTTTGATTTATACACAGAATGAACTAAAAATATATATCAAATTTATTTTATTTATTTATATATTTAATATTATTATTATTATTTTATATTACAAAGTTTCTTAACGAAGCTTACAATGATTTCTCATATCGTACTTAACAAAATTATTTAGATCATATAAAATTTAAATTGTTAAAAAATTTGTATATTTATTATTATTATTATTTATTTTTATTAAAATTACATAACATAAAATTAATAATATTTTAATAATTATATAAATTAATTCTTATTTAAAATAATCTTATATTAATCTCAACAAATACTCTAATAATATATTTTGTCATAAATTTTTTTATATTTAAAATAAATATTATAATATATAAATACTTATATCAGTATAAAATTTCTTTATATAATTATGAAAAAATTAATTTAATAGTTAATTATTGATATTAATGCATAAATAAAAGTATTTTCTAATGAAATATATTTTGTCAATGTTCGATTAACACATTTCATAATAATACGTTTTCATTATTGACAAAAAAAGTTTTTCTAAAAATGAAATCTTATACTATAATATATAAATATATATATTAAATTTTTTAATTATTTATATACTAATAATTTATAATAAATCGATATTAAATAAAAAATAAAAATATATACTTTTTAAGTTTACCTTAAAAATATTATTGTTTTGTATGATTGAAATAATTAATATTAAACTATGTTTATTAATAATTGTTAATAAAAAAATTAAATATATTTTAATTTATAAAATAAATATTATTATTAAATTTATAATTTATTATTTTATATATTATAGAAATTGAAAAAATAAATCATGTTTACTACGACAGTAAATTAGAAATACTATTTAATTTTTATGTGTTTTCTACATGGTACTTTGACTTACATAGGGACTTATATTATTGTGAATAATGATATAATTGAAAACCTTTATTTTTTATTTGATAGAATTATTATATTTTATCATTTAAATATTTATAATAAATACATTATTTTTATAAAGTAAAAAAATATGGCCGAAGAAAATTCTACAGCTGTTGCAGCAACTGCGGTTACTGCTGCTTCTACAACACCAACAAAAAAAGCAACAGCTTCTGGTGCTAAACGTACAAAACAACATTCAAAACCAACACATCCACGTACATCAGAAATGGTTGTTAACGCAATTAAAAATTTAAAAGAACGTGGTGGTTCATCATTACAAGCAATTAAAAAATATTTAGCTGCAAATTATAAAGTGGATTCTGATAAAATTTCACCATTTATTAAAAAATATTTAAAAGCTGCTGTAACTGAGGGAGCCTTGGTACAAACTAAAGGTAAAGGTGCATCTGGTTCATTCAAATTGGCTGCTTCCGCTTCATCTAATTCTTCAGCTAAATCAAAAGTATCCAAAAAAGAAAGTGGAGCAAAAGGTTCAGCAAAGAGTGCTAAAAGTAAACGGGCACCAAAAGAAAAGAAAGCCACAACTACATCATTGGCAGCCAAAAAGCCTAAAGCAAAAAAAGCGACTCCATCATCATCAACTGCTGCTAAAAAAGTTACTGCAAAATCATCAGCGGCATCAAAAAAAGCACCAGTTAAAGCAAAACCAGCAAAAAGTACAAAATCCGCTGCCAAAAGTAGCCCTGCTCGTAAACCGAAAGCACCAAAAGCTAAGAAAGCTTCTGTTGCCAAATCATCTCCTACAAAAATTAAAAAAGCAGCACCAAAAAAGAAATGATCTGTTACTTTAATAATATATTGAAATATTTCATTATTTTTGCTAAAAAATGAAAATAACATAGGCCTTAATACAGGCCACAAATTAATATTTGATAAGAGTAAATTATTTTTTGTATAAATATTTTATAAAATAATAGTTAAGAAACATTTGCCACAGTCAGTACCACGGATGGGTGGCCACTTGAGAATACTGTGTGCGGTTGCATTTTTATTTAAAATATATGGTATAATAAATAAGTATATATTTAAATTGATTACTTCATTGAAAATTTTAATAATATACTTTAATATTAATGATATTTATGAAAAATATATATTTGTAAAAATTTTCATTTATTACTGGCAACAGCCATACCACGTTGAAAACACCGGTTCTCGTCCGATCACCGAAGTTAAGCAACATTGGGCACAGTCAGTACTTGGATGGGTGACCGCTTGGGAACACTGTGTGCGGTTGCCTTTTTATATTAAAAATATAAATTATTTTTCTTCTTTTCTTTTTTTTTACACACCATATATAAATATATGTTATTTAGAAATGTAAACCTTTTATATTATTCGTCAACAAATAAATATTATTTTTTGTATAAAATTTTATTGCATTTATAACTCATATCATGGTTACTTTAAAGCGAGAAGTTTTTTTAATATTTCAAATGAATATAAAATAATATAAATTTTATGAAATTTATTTATTTTTAGAAATAGCAATCGCTTATAATTATAACAAAATTTTAATAATGTTTAATTTTATTTCAATAATTTATATATATATATATATATATATTTTTTAATAAAAATAATATACTCTTATTTAATAATATATGTTGGTCCTATATATAGGACCGAAAATATTTCTTATTTGTTTTTTTTTTTTTAAATTGTCATTTAAAACGCTTATGCACGTTCTCCACGAATACGTCTTGCCAATTGTATATCCTTAGGCATAATTGTAACACGCTTTGCATGAATTGCGCATAAATTGGTATCTTCAAATAAACCTACTAAATAGGCTTCACTAGCTTCTTGTAATGCCATAACAGCTGAACTTTGGAAACGTAAATCGGTTTTAAAATCTTGTGCAATTTCACGTACTAAACGTTGGAATGGTAATTTACGAATTAACAATTCAGTACTTTTTTGATAACGACGAATTTCTCGTAAAGCTACTGTACCAGGACGATATCTGTGTGGTTTTTTTACTCCACCAGTTGCTGGTGCACTTTTACGTGCAGCTTTCGTTGCTAATTGTTTTCTTGGTGCTTTACCACCAGTTGATTTACGTGCAGTTTGCTTGGTTCTAGCCATTTTCAAATAATAATGTTTTTACAAAAAAACACACAATTTTAAAAATTATATTCGACAATTTGATACTACAAAGTCAAATGTTTAAATGCGAAATAAATGTGTTGTATTTATATTTATATGAAATTTCAAAATTTTTGTTGTCATATCCTATTGGATAGCTATCAGAGTATGGACTAATCAAATTGTATAGGCGTGGCTTAAAAAATCTTTAATGCTTTATATAAAAAGGCACAATTGTACCGGCGCTCACATACATTACAATACTTGTGAGGTTAACACACGTGTTATCCGTTCGTTAAAATATTGTAAATAATTTTTTATTAAAATGACTGGCAGAGGAAAAGGTGGAAAGGGTCTTGGAAAAGGGGGTGCAAAACGTCATAGAAAAGTTTTGCGTGATAATATCCAAGGTATTACAAAACCTGCAATTCGTCGTTTAGCACGACGAGGTGGAGTAAAACGTATCTCTGGTTTAATTTATGAAGAAACACGTGGTGTACTTAAAGTATTCCTTGAAAATGTTATTCGGGATGCTGTTACATATACTGAACACGCAAAACGTAAAACAGTTACAGCTATGGATGTTGTATATGCATTAAAACGACAAGGTCGTACTTTGTATGGTTTTGGAGGTTAAGAAAATATAATAATTTACTTAAAATATTTAGTAAATTTATTAAAGAATATTTAATACATCCGATAAATTTAAACAGGCTTTCCTTTTTGGGAAGCCACTAATTTTATTTATATAAGAGTAAATAAATTTGTTAATAAATATAACATATTATATAATTTGTTTACAACAAATTATTTTGTTTATAACATACATTACCAAATATTTTTATTTATTTTTTTTTTTTTATTGTAATATATCTGCAATAATAAATTATAATTTGTATATTATCTTTTTTATTTTACAATAACTTATTGAATTTTTGAAAAAATTTTATTATAAATTAATATACTATTATATTTTTTATATATACAAGTTAAGAGTAACAAGTATCGATAGGAGATTATCGAATTTATAACTAATAAAACATTTCGCCTTAATCAAAGAAAATAAAGATTTTGCTATACCATTTTTTATACTTTCAATAAATAATTTATTATTAAATTTTTATTATTTCATTTATTTTTTAAAATTATTAAAAATATTTTTCTAATAATTATAAGCGTACATAAACAAGTAGTAAATGTAAAATGAAAATAATAAAGGTAATGTAATGCATTTGCATTACACTGATTTACGATATATATTCCGCGATATCCTTTATTATATTTAAAATTAATAATATTGATATACTAATAATAGATATATTCAAGCTATTAATATATAAAATTTTATATTAAATATGATATTAATAATTGTTTATTTTATTTTTTTGTATATATAAAAATAATTTACTCTTATTTAAAAAATTTGATGGCTCTCTTAAAAAGAGAGCCGTTTTTATATGTTGATGTATTTTTATGTTATCAATTAAATAATATTTTCGATTTATTTATTTTGAACTTGTATATTTTGTAACAGCTTTAGTACCTTCACTAACAGCGTGCTTTGCCAATTCACCAGGTAATAATAATCGAACTGCGGTTTGAATTTCCCGACTTGTGATTGTTGAACGTTTATTATAATGTGCTAAACGTGATGCTTCAGCAGCAATACGTTCAAAAATATCATTAACAAAACTGTTCATGATACTCATAGCTTTACTAGAGATACCAGTATCAGGATGCACTTGTTTTAATACTTTGTAAATGTAAATTGCATATGATTCCTTGCGCTTCCTCTTCTTTTTCTTATCACTCTTTGATATATTTTTTTGAGCTTTGCCAGCTTTTTTTGCTGCTTTTCCACTTGTTTTTGGTGGCATTGTTACAAACAATTAATATACACAGATAGTTACAGAACACCAGTCAGTATATGTATGAGCGTGTCGTGTATACAACTAGCGTATTATATACGCGAAGATGGATATAACAATAAAAATGAATACTACTCTCTGATTGGCTAAAAATAATACTATAAGGTGATTGGTTTATTTTTAAAGTTTTATATTTTATAAATATTATAAATTAAAATACCCAAATAACATTTTAAACATTTATGTTACAATCCCCGTAACGTACACATCTGTGTGATTATATTTACAAAAAAAAATATTAATTAAATAAATTTATTCGCTATGTCTGGACGAGGTAAAGGTGGTAAAGTAAAGGGAAAGGCAAAGTCAAGATCAAGCCGAGCAGGATTACAATTTCCTGTTGGAAGAATTCACAGATTATTACGAAAAGGAAATTATGCTGAACGAGTAGGTGCTGGTGCCCCAGTATATTTGGCTGCTGTTATGGAATATTTGGCTGCAGAAGTTCTCGAGTTAGCTGGTAATGCTGCCCGTGATAACAAAAAAACACGTATCATTCCACGTCATTTACAATTGGCAATTCGTAATGATGAAGAATTAAATAAATTATTATCTGGTGTAACAATTGCTCAAGGTGGTGTATTACCAAACATTCAAGCAGTGTTATTACCAAAGAAAACTGAAAAGAAAGCATAAATTAAAAACATTGCATTAATTTTTATAATAATAATACATCGATCATAGGCCTTTTAATAAAAGGCCACAAATTTATTTAAAATAAGAGTAAAAATTATTTTTATAAATAATATATTATAATATTTTTTTAAAGAATCAATTTAAATAATTATAAATTAATGATTCTTTTTTTTTTTTTCTTTTTTTATATGTTATTATGGAAATAATTCATCATATTATGATGACATTTAGGTAACATATTATAAGAATATTCATAAAATATTATCAAAATAATATTGTATTATGATGATATTTAGACAAAATATTATAAGAATATACACAAAATATTATCAAAATAATATCATTAGATAACAAAACTGTTCATGATACTCATACCTTTACTAGAGATAAAAGTATCAGGATGCACTTGTATTAATACATATTATCACAACATCACAAAATATTTTTTAAAAGGAAAAATTTTTTTAAAATTATTATAAAATTTGATTGAATTAAATTTCAATTTATTTTTTTAATAATTAAAGAAAAAAAAAAAAAAAAGCATATAAACTTTCTATTGAAAATGTTATTTTAAACTAGATGGCCAAGTGAACTTCGTTACACAAACAATATATGACGTATTCGTTATTTAAATAATCAGTATCCTTTGATATTATATCAATACGTTACTCTCTTCTTTTGATACATATTAATAAAATTTCAATTTATAAGATTTTATGTCAATTATATAAATAATATTATAAATTTTCTAAATACATAAGTTAAGTAACAAAAAATTTGAATAACAAGATAAATTTATATATTATGTTTTAATACTCGATACTATAATATATCGCATCCGTTACCAATTATTCGGTATCCTTTGATTTATACACAGAATGAACTAAAAATATATATCAAATTTATTTTATTTATTTATATATTTAATATTATTATTATTATTTTATATTACAAAGTTTCTTAACGAAGCTTACAATGATTTCTCATATCGTACTTAACAAAATTATTTAGATCATATAAAATTTAAATTGTTAAAAAATTTGTATATTTATTATTATTATTATTTATTTTTATTAAAATTACATAACATAAAATTAATAATATTTTAATAATTATATAAATTAATTCTTATTTAAAATAATCTTATATTAATCTCAACAAATACTCTAATAATATATTTTGTCATAAATTTTTTTATATTTAAAATAAATATTATAATATATAAATACTTATATCAGTATAAAATTTCTTTATATAATTATGAAAAAATTAATTTAATAGTTAATTATTGATATTAATGCATAAATAAAAGTATTTTCTAATGAAATATATTTTGTCAATGTTCGATTAACACATTTCATAATAATACGTTTTCATTATTGACAAAAAAAGTTTTTCTAAAAATGAAATCTTATACTATAATATATATATTTATATATTAAATTTTTTAATTATTTATATACTAATAATTTATAATAAATCGATATTAAATAAAAAATAAAAATATATACTTTTTAAGTTTACCTTAAAAATATTATTGTTTTGTATGATTGAAATAATTAATATTAAACTATGTTTATTAATAATTGTTAATAAAAAAATTAAATATATTTTAATTTATAAAATAAATATTATTATTAAATTTATAATTTATTATTTTATATATTATAGAAATTGAAAAAATAAATCATGTTTACTACGACAGTAAATTAGAAATACTATTAAATTTTTATGTGTTTTCTACATGGTACTTTGACTTACATAGGGACTTATATTATTGTGAATAATGATATAATTGAAAACCTTTATTTTTTATTTGATAGAATTATTATATTTTATCATTTAAATATTTATAATAAATACATTATTTTTATAAAGTAAAAAAATATGGCCGAAGAAAATTCTACAGCTGTTGCAGCAACTGCGGTTACTGCTGCTTCTACAACACCAACAAAAAAAGCAACAGCTTCTGGTGCTAAACGTACAAAACAACATTCAAAACCAACACATCCACGTACATCAGAAATGGTTGTTAACGCAATTAAAAATTTAAAAGAACGTGGTGGTTCATCATTACAAGCAATTAAAAAATATTTAGCTGCAAATTATAAAGTGGATTCTGATAAAATTTCACCATTTATTAAAAAATATTTAAAAGCTGCTGTAACTGAGGGAGCCTTGGTACAAACTAAAGGTAAAGGTGCATCTGGTTCATTCAAATTGGCTGCTTCCGCTTCATCTAATTCTTCAGCTAAATCAAAAGTATCCAAAAAAGAAAGTGGAGCAAAAGGTTCAGCAAAGAGTGCTAAAAGTAAACGGGCACCAAAAGAAAAGAAAGCCACAACTACATCATTGGCAGCCAAAAAGCCTAAAGCAAAAAAAGCGACTCCATCATCATCAACTGCTGCTAAAAAAGTTACTGCAAAATCATCAGCGGCATCAAAAAAAGCACCAGTTAAAGCAAAACCAGCAAAAAGTACAAAATCCGCTGCCAAAAGTAGCCCTGCTCGTAAACCGAAAGCACCAAAAGCTAAGAAAGCTTCTGTTGCCAAATCATCTCCTACAAAAATTAAAAAAGCAGCACCAAAAAAGAAATGATCTGTTACTTTAATAATATATTGAAATATTTCATTATTTTTGCTAAAAAATGAAAATAACATAGGCCTTAATACAGGCCACAAATTAATATTTGATAAGAGTAAATTATTTTTTGTATAAATATTTTATAAAATAATAGTTAAGAAACATTTGCCACAGTCAGTACCACGGATTGGTGGCCACTTGAGAATACTGTGTGCGGTTGCATTTTTATTTAAAATATATGGTATAATAAATAAGTATATATTTAAATTGATTACTTCATTGAAAATTTTAATAATATACTTTAATATTAATGATATTTATGAAAAATATATATTTGTAAAAATTTTCATTTATTACTGGCAACAGCCATACCACGTTGAAAACACCGGTTCTCGTCCGATCACCGAAGTTAAGCAACATTGGGCACAGTCAGTACTTGGATGGGTGACCGCTTGGGAACACTGTGTGCGGTTGCCTTTTTATATTAAAAATATAAATTATTTTTCTTCTTTTCTTTTTTTTTACACACCATATATAAATATATGTTATTTAGAAATGTAAACCTTTTATATTATTCGTCAACAAATAAATATTATTTTTTGTATAAAATTTTATTGCATTTATAACTCATATCATGGTTACTTTAAAGCGAGAAGTTTTTTTAATATTTCAAATGAATATAAAATAATATAAATTTTATGAAATTTATTTATTTTTAGAAATAGCAATCGCTTATAATTATAACAAAATTTTAATAATGTTTAATTTTATTTCAATAATTTATATATATATATATATATATATTTTTTAATAAAAATAATATACTCTTATTTAATAATATATGTTGGTCCTATATATAGGACCGAAAATATTTCTTATTTGTTTTTTTTTTTTTAAATTGTCATTTAAAACGCTTATGCACGTTCTCCACGAATACGTCTTGCCAATTGTATATCCTTAGGCATAATTGTAACACGCTTTGCATGAATTGCGCATAAATTGGTATCTTCAAATAAACCTACTAAATAGGCTTCACTAGCTTCTTGTAATGCCATAACAGCTGAACTTTGGAAACGTAAATCGGTTTTAAAATCTTGTGCAATTTCACGTACTAAACGTTGGAATGGTAATTTACGAATTAACAATTCAGTACTTTTTTGATAACGACGAATTTCTCGTAAAGCTACTGTACCAGGACGATATCTGTGTGGTTTTTTTACTCCACCAGTTGCTGGTGCACTTTTACGTGCAGCTTTCGTTGCTAATTGTTTTCTTGGTGCTTTACCACCAGTTGATTTACGTGCAGTTTGCTTGGTTCTAGCCATTTTCAAATAATAATGTTTTTACAAAAAAACACACAATTTTAAAAATTATATTCGACAATTTGATACTACAAAGTCAAATGTTTAAATGCGAAATAAATGTGTTGTATTTATATTTATATGAAATTTCAAAATTTTTGTTGTCATATCCTATTGGATAGCTATCAGAGTATGGACTAATCAAATTGTATAGGCGTGGCTTAAAAAATCTTTAATGCTTTATATAAAAAGGCACAATTGTACCGGCGCTCACATACCTTACAATACTTGTGAGGTTAACACACGTGTTATCCGTTCGTTAAAATATTGTAAATAATTTTTTATTAAAATGACTGGCAGAGGAAAAGGTGGAAAGGGTCTTGGAAAAGGGGGTGCAAAACGTCATAGAAAAGTTTTGCGTGATAATATCCAAGGTATTACAAAACCTGCAATTCGTCGTTTAGCACGACGAGGTGGAGTAAAACGTATCTCTGGTTTAATTTATGAAGAAACACGTGGTGTACTTAAAGTATTCCTTGAAAATGTTATTCGGGATGCTGTTACATATACTGAACACGCAAAACGTAAAACAGTTACAGCTATGGATGTTGTATATGCATTAAAACGACAAGGTCGTACTTTGTATGGTTTTGGAGGTTAAGAAAATATAATAATTTACTTAAAATATTTAGTAAATTTATTAAAGAATATTTAATACATCCGATAAATTTAAACAGGCTTTCCTTTTTGGGAAGCCACTAATTTTATTTATATAAGAGTAAATAAATTTGTTAATAAATATAACATATTATATAATTTGTTTACAACAAATTATTTTGTTTATAACATACATTACCAAATATTTTTATTTATTTTTTTTTTTTTATTGTAATATATCTGCAATAATAAATTATAATTTGTATATTATCTATTTTATTTTACAATAACTTATTGAATTTTTGAAAAAATTTTATTATAAATTAATATACTATTATATTTTTTATATATACAAGTTAAGAGTAACAAGTATCGATAGGAGATTATCGAATTTATAACTAATAAAACATTTCGCCTTAATCAAAGAAAATAAAGATTTTGCTATACCATTTTTTATACTTTCAATAAATAATTTATTATTAAATTTTTATTATTTCATTTATTTTTTAAAATTATTAAAAATATTTTTCTAATAATTATAAGCGTACATTAACAAGTAGTAAATGTAAAATGAAAATAATAAAGGTAATGTAATGCATTTGCATTACACTGATTTACGATATATATTCCGCGATATCCTTTATTATATTTAAAATTAATAATATTGATATACTAATAATAGATATATTCAAGCTATTAATATATAAAATTTTATATTAAATATGATATTAATAATTGTTTATTTTATTTTTTTGTATATATAAAAATAATTTACTCTTATTTAAAAAATTTGATGGCTCTCTTAAAAAGAGAGCCGTTTTTATATGTTGATGTATTTTTATGTTATCAATTAAATAATATTTTCGATTTATTTATTTTGAACTTGTATATTTTGTAACAGCTTTAGTACCTTCACTAACAGCGTGCTTTGCCAATTCACCAGGTAATAATAATCGAACTGCGGTTTGAATTTCCCGACTTGTGATTGTTGAACGTTTATTATAATGTGCTAAACGTGATGCTTCAGCAGCAATACGTTCAAAAATATCATTAACAAAACTGTTCATGATACTCATAGCTTTACTAGAGATACCAGTATCAGGATGCACTTGTTTTAATACTTTGTAAATGTAAATTGCATATGATTCCTTGCGCTTCCTCTTCTTTTTCTTATCACTCTTTGATATATTTTTTTGAGCTTTGCCAGCTTTTTTTGCTGCTTTTCCACTTGTTTTTGGTGGCATTGTTACAAACAATTAATATACACAGATAGTTACAGAACACCAGTCAGTATATGTATGAGCGTGTCGTGTATACAACTAGCGTATTATATACGCGAAGATGGATATAACAATAAAAATGAATACTACTCTCTGATTGGCTGAAAATAATACTATAAGGTGATTGGTTTATTTTTAAAGTTTTATATTTTATAAATATTATAAATTAAAATACCCAAATAACATTTTAAACATTTATGTTACAATCCCCGTAACGTACACATCTGTGTGATTATATTTACAAAAAAGAATATTAATTAAATAAATTTATTCGCTATGTCTGGACGAGGTAAAGGTGGTAAAGTAAAGGGAAAGGCAAAGTCAAGATCAAGCCGAGCAGGATTACAATTTCCTGTTGGAAGAATTCACAGATTATTACGAAAAGGAAATTATGCTGAACGAGTAGGTGCTGGTGCCCCAGTATATTTGGCTGCTGTTATGGAATATTTGGCTGCAGAAGTTCTCGAGTTAGCTGGTAATGCTGCCCGTGATAACAAAAAAACACGTATCATTCCACGTCATTTACAATTGGCAATTCGTAATGATGAAGAATTAAATAAATTATTATCTGGTGTAACAATTGCTCAAGGTGGTGTATTACCAAACATTCAAGCAGTGTTATTACCAAAGAAAACTGAAAAGAAAGCATAAATTAAAAACATTGCATTAATTTTTATAATAATAATACATCGATCATAGGCCTTTTAATAAAAGGCCACAAATTTATTTAAAATAAGAGTAAAAATTATTTTTATAAATAATATATTATAATATTTTTTTAAAGAATCAATTTAAATAATTATAAATTAATGATTCTTTTTTTTTTTTTCTTTTTTTATATGTTATTATGGAAATAATTCATCATATTATGATGACATTTAGGTAACATATTATAAGAATATTCATAAAATATTATCAAAATAATATTGTATTATGATGATATTTAGACAAAATATTATAAGAATATACACAAAATATTATCAAAATAATATCATTAGATAACAAAACTGTTCATGATACTCATACCTTTACTAGAGATAAAAGTATCAGGATGCACTTGTATTAATACATATTATCACAACATCACAAAATATTTTTTAAAAGGAAAAATTTTTTTAAAATTATTATAAAATTTGATTGAATTAAATTTCAATTTATTTTTTTAATAATTAAAGAAAAAAAAAAAAAAAGCATATAAACTTTCTATTGAAAATGTTATTTTAAACTAGATGGCCAAGTGAACTTCGTTACACAAACAATATATGACGTATTCGTTATTTAAATAATCAGTATCCTTTGATATTATATCAATACGTTACTCTCTTCTTTTGATACATATTAATAAAATTTCAATTTATAAGATTTTATGTCAATTATATAAATAATATTATAAATTTTCTAAATACATAAGTTAAGTAACAAAAAATTTGAATAACAAGATAAATTTATATATTATGTTTTAATACTCGATACTATAATATATCGCATCCGTTACCAATTATTCGGTATCCTTTGATTTATACACAGAATGAACTAAAAATATATATCAAATTTATTTTATTTATTTATATATTTAATATTATTATTATTATTTTATATTACAAAGTTTCTTAACGAAGCTTACAATGATTTCTCATATCGTACTTAACAAAATTATTTAGATCATATAAAATTTAAATTGTTAAAAAATTTGTATATTTATTATTATTATTATTTATTTTTATTAAAATTACATAACATAAAATTAATAATATTTTAATAATTATATAAATTAATTCTTATTTAAAATAATCTTATATTAATCTCAACAAATACTCTAATAATATATTTTGTCATAAATTTTTTTATATTTAAAATAAATATTATAATATATAAATACTTATATCAGTATAAAATTTCTTTATATAATTATGAAAAAATTAATTTAATAGTTAATTATTGATATTAATGCATAAATAAAAGTATTTTCTAATGAAATATATTTTGTCAATGTTCGATTAACACATTTCATAATAATACGTTTTCATTATTGACAAAAAAAGTTTTTCTAAAAATGAAATCTTATACTATAATATATATATTTATATATTAAATTTTTTAATTATTTATATACTAATAATTTATAATAAATCGATATTAAATAAAAAATAAAAATATATACTTTTTAAGTTTACCTTAAAAATATTATTGTTTTGTATGATTGAAATAATTAATATTAAACTATGTTTATTAATAATTGTTAATAAAAAAATTAAATATATTTTAATTTATAAAATAAATATTATTATTAAATTTATAATTTATTATTTTATATATTATAGAAATTGAAAAAATAAATCATGTTTACTACGACAGTAAATTAGAAATACTATTTAATTTTTATGTGTTTTCTACATGGTACTTTGACTTACATAGGGACTTATATTATTGTGAATAATGATATAATTGAAAACCTTTATTTTTTATTTGATAGAATTATTATATTTTATCATTTAAATATTTATAATAAATACATTATTTTTATAAAGTAAAAAAATATGGCCGAAGAAAATTCTACAGCTGTTGCAGCAACTGCGGTTACTGCTGCTTCTACAACACCAACAAAAAAAGCAACAGCTTCTGGTGCTAAACGTACAAAACAACATTCAAAACCAACACATCCACGTACATCAGAAATGGTTGTTAACGCAATTAAAAATTTAAAAGAACGTGGTGGTTCATCATTACAAGCAATTAAAAAATATTTAGCTGCAAATTATAAAGTGGATTCTGATAAAATTTCACCATTTATTAAAAAATATTTAAAAGCTGCTGTAACTGAGGGAGCCTTGGTACAAACTAAAGGTAAAGGTGCATCTGGTTCATTCAAATTGGCTGCTTCCGCTTCATCTAATTCTTCAGCTAAATCAAAAGTATCCAAAAAAGAAAGTGGAGCAAAAGGTTCAGCAAAGAGTGCTAAAAGTAAACGGGCACCAAAAGAAAAGAAAGCCACAACTACATCATTGGCAGCCAAAAAGCCTAAAGCAAAAAAAGCGACTCCATCATCATCAACTGCTGCTAAAAAAGTTACTGCAAAATCATCAGCGGCATCAAAAAAAGCACCAGTTAAAGCAAAACCAGCAAAAAGTACAAAATCCGCTGCCAAAAGTAGCCCTGCTCGTAAACCGAAAGCACCAAAAGCTAAGAAAGCTTCTGTTGCCAAATCATCTCCTACAAAAATTAAAAAAGCAGCACCAAAAAAGAAATGATCTGTTACTTTAATAATATATTGAAATATTTCATTATTTTTGCTAAAAAATGAAAATAACATAGGCCTTAATACAGGCCACAAATTAATATTTGATAAGAGTAAATTATTTTTTGTATAAATATTTTATAAAATAATAGTTAAGAAACATTTGCCACAGTCAGTACCACGGATGGGTGGCCACTTGAGAATACTGTGTGCGGTTGCATTTTTATTTAAAATATATGGTATAATAAATAAGTATATATTTAAATTGATTACTTCATTGAAAATTTTAATAATATACTTTAATATTAATGATATTTATGAAAAATATATATTTGTAAAAATTTTCATTTATTACTGGCAACAGCCATACCACGTTGAAAACACCGGTTCTCGTCCGATCACCGAAGTTAAGCAACATTGGGCACAGTCAGTACTTGGATGGGTGACCGCTTGGGAACACTGTGTGCGGTTGCCTTTTTATATTAAAAATATAAATTATTTTTCTTCTTTTCTTTTTTTTTACACACCATATATAAATATATGTTATTTAGAAATGTAAACCTTTTATATTATTCGTCAACAAATAAATATTATTTTTTGTATAAAATTTTATTGCATTTATAACTCATATCATGGTTACTTTAAAGCGAGAAGTTTTTTTAATATTTCAAATGAATATAAAATAATATAAATTTTATGAAATTTATTTATTTTTAGAAATAGCAATCGCTTATAATTATAACAAAATTTTAATAATGTTTAATTTTATTTCAATAATTTATATATATATATATATATATATTTTTTAATAAAAATAATATACTCTTATTTAATAATATATGTTGGTCCTATATATAGGACCGAAAATATTTCTTATTTGTTTTTTTTTTTTTAAATTGTCATTTAAAACGCTTATGCACGTTCTCCACGAATACGTCTTGCCAATTGTATATCCTTAGGCATAATTGTAACACGCTTTGCATGAATTGCGCATAAATTGGTATCTTCAAATAAACCTACTAAATAGGCTTCACTAGCTTCTTGTAATGCCATAACAGCTGAACTTTGGAAACGTAAATCGGTTTTAAAATCTTGTGCAATTTCACGTACTAAACGTTGGAATGGTAATTTACGAATTAACAATTCAGTACTTTTTTGATAACGACGAATTTCTCGTAAAGCTACTGTACCAGGACGATATCTGTGTGGTTTTTTTACTCCACCAGTTGCTGGTGCACTTTTACGTGCAGCTTTCGTTGCTAATTGTTTTCTTGGTGCTTTACCACCAGTTGATTTACGTGCAGTTTGCTTGGTTCTAGCCATTTTCAAATAATAATGTTTTTACAAAAAAACACACAATTTTAAAAATTATATTCGACAATTTGATACTACAAAGTCAAATGTTTAAATGCGAAATAAATGTGTTGTATTTATATTTATATGAAATTTCAAAATTTTTGTTGTCATATCCTATTGGATAGCTATCAGAGTATGGACTAATCAAATTGTATAGGCGTGGCTTAAAAAATCTTTAATGCTTTATATAAAAAGGCACAATTGTACCGGCGCTCACATACATTACAATACTTGTGAGGTTAACACACGTGTTATCCGTTCGTTAAAATATTGTAAATAATTTTTTATTAAAATGACTGGCAGAGGAAAAGGTGGAAAGGGTCTTGGAAAAGGGGGTGCAAAACGTCATAGAAAAGTTTTGCGTGATAATATCCAAGGTATTACAAAACCTGCAATTCGTCGTTTAGCACGACGAGGTGGAGTAAAACGTATCTCTGGTTTAATTTATGAAGAAACACGTGGTGTACTTAAAGTATTCCTTGAAAATGTTATTCGGGATGCTGTTACATATACTGAACACGCAAAACGTAAAACAGTTACAGCTATGGATGTTGTATATGCATTAAAACGACAAGGTCGTACTTTGTATGGTTTTGGAGGTTAAGAAAATATAATAATTTACTTAAAATATTTAGTAAATTTATTAAAGAATATTTAATACATCCGATAAATTTAAACAGGCTTTCCTTTTTGGGAAGCCACTAATTTTATTTATATAAGAGTAAATAAATTTGTTAATAAATATAACATATTATATAATTTGTTTACAACAAATTATTTTGTTTATAACATACATTACCAAATATTTTTATTTATTTTTTTTTTTTTTATTGTAATATATCTGCAATAATAAATTATAATTTGTATATTATCTATTTTATTTTACAATAACTTATTGAATTTTTGAAAAAATTTTATTATAAATTAATATACTATTATATTTTTTATATATACAAGTTAAGAGTAACAAGTATCGATAGGAGATTATCGAATTTATAACTAATAAAACATTTCGCCTTAATCAAAGAAAATAAAGATTTTGCTATACCATTTTTTATACTTTCAATAAATAATTTATTATTAAATTTTTATTATTTCATTTATTTTTTAAAATTATTAAAAATATTTTTCTAATAATTATAAGCGTACATAAACAAGTAGTAAATGTAAAATGAAAATAATAAAGGTAATGTAATGCATTTGCATTACACTGATTTACGATATATATTCCGCGATATCCTTTATTATATTTAAAATTAATAATATTGATATACTAATAATAGATATATTCAAGCTATTAATATATAAAATTTTATATTAAATATGATATTAATAATTGTTTATTTTATTTTTTTGTATATATAAAAATAATTTACTCTTATTTAAAAAATTTGATGGCTCTCTTAAAAAGAGAGCCGTTTTTATATGTTGATGTATTTTTATGTTATCAATTAAATAATATTTTCGATTTATTTATTTTGAACTTGTATATTTTGTAACAGCTTTAGTACCTTCACTAACAGCGTGCTTTGCCAATTCACCAGGTAATAATAATCGAACTGCGGTTTGAATTTCCCGACTTGTGATTGTTGAACGTTTATTATAATGTGCTAAACGTGATGCTTCAGCAGCAATACGTTCAAAAATATCATTAACAAAACTGTTCATGATACTCATAGCTTTACTAGAGATACCAGTATCAGGATGCACTTGTTTTAATACTTTGTAAATGTAAATTGCATATGATTCCTTGCGCTTCCTCTTCTTTTTCTTATCACTCTTTGATATATTTTTTTGAGCTTTGCCAGCTTTTTTTGCTGCTTTTCCACTTGTTTTTGGTGGCATTGTTACAAACAATTAATATACACAGATAGTTACAGAACACCAGTCAGTATATGTATGAGCGTGTCGTGTATACAACTAGCGTATTATATACGCGAAGATGGATATAACAATAAAAATGAATACTACTCTCTGATTGGCTAAAAATAATACTATAAGGTGATTGGTTTATTTTTAAAGTTTTATATTTTATAAATATTATAAATTAAAATACCCAAATAACATTTTAAACATTTATGTTACAATCCCCGTAACGTACACATCTGTGTGATTATATTTACAAAAAAAAATATTAATTAAATAAATTTATTCGCTATGTCTGGACGAGGTAAAGGTGGTAAAGTAAAGGGAAAGGCAAAGTCAAGATCAAGCCGAGCAGGATTACAATTTCCTGTTGGAAGAATTCACAGATTATTACGAAAAGGAAATTATGCTGAACGAGTAGGTGCTGGTGCCCCAGTATATTTGGCTGCTGTTATGGAATATTTGGCTGCAGAAGTTCTCGAGTTAGCTGGTAATGCTGCCCGTGATAACAAAAAAACACGTATCATTCCACGTCATTTACAATTGGCAATTCGTAATGATGAAGAATTAAATAAATTATTATCTGGTGTAACAATTGCTCAAGGTGGTGTATTACCAAACATTCAAGCAGTGTTATTACCAAAGAAAACTGAAAAGAAAGCATAAATTAAAAACATTGCATTAATTTTTATAATAATAATACATCGATCATAGGCCTTTTAATAAAAGGCCACAAATTTATTTAAAATAAGAGTAAAAATTATTTTTATAAATAATATATTATAATATTTTTTTAAAGAATCAATTTAAATAATTATAAATTAATGATTCTTTTTTTTTTTTTCTTTTTTTATATGTTATTATGGAAATAATTCATCATATTATGATGACATTTAGGTAACATATTATAAGAATATTCATAAAATATTATCAAAATAATATTGTATTATGATGATATTTAGACAAAATATTATAAGAATATACACAAAATATTATCAAAATAATATCATTAGATAACAAAACTGTTCATGATACTCATACCTTTACTAGAGATAAAAGTATCAGGATGCACTTGTATTAATACATATTATCACAACATCACAAAATATTTTTTAAAAGGAAAAATTTTTTTAAAATTATTATAAAATTTGATTGAATTAAATTTCAATTTATTTTTTTAATAATTAAAGAAAAAAAAAAAAAAAAGCATATAAACTTTCTATTGAAAATGTTATTTTAAACTAGATGGCCAAGTGAACTTCGTTACACAAACAATATATGACGTATTCGTTATTTAAATAATCAGTATCCTTTGATATTATATCAATACGTTACTCTCTTCTTTTGATACATATTAATAAAATTTCAATTTATAAGATTTTATGTCAATTATATAAATAATATTATAAATTTTCTAAATACATAAGTTAAGTAACAAAAAATTTGAATAACAAGATAAATTTATATATTATGTTTTAATACTCGATACTATAATATATCGCATCCGTTACCAATTATTCGGTATCCTTTGATTTATACACAGAATGAACTAAAAATATATATCAAATTTATTTTATTTATTTATATATTTAATATTATTATTATTATTTTATATTACAAAGTTTCTTAACGAAGCTTACAATGATTTCTCATATCGTACTTAACAAAATTATTTAGATCATATAAAATTTAAATTGTTAAAAAATTTGTATATTTATTATTATTATTATTTATTTTTATTAAAATTACATAACATAAAATTAATAATATTTTAATAATTATATAAATTAATTCTTATTTAAAATAATCTTATATTAATCTCAACAAATACTCTAATAATATATTTTGTCATAAATTTTTTTATATTTAAAATAAATATTATAATATATAAATACTTATATCAGTATAAAATTTCTTTATATAATTATGAAAAAATTAATTTAATAGTTAATTATTGATATTAATGCATAAATAAAAGTATTTTCTAATGAAATATATTTTGTCAATGTTCGATTAACACATTTCATAATAATACGTTTTCATTATTGACAAAAAAAGTTTTTCTAAAAATGAAATCTTATACTATAATATATATTATATTTATATATTAAATTTTTTAATTATTTATATACTAATAATTTATAATAAATCGATATTAAATAAAAAATAAAAATATATACTTTTTAAGTTTACCTTAAAAATATTATTGTTTTGTATGATTGAAATAATTAATATTAAACTATGTTTATTAATAATTGTTAATAAAAAAATTAAATATATTTTAATTTATAAAATAAATATTATTATTAAATTTATAATTTATTATTTTATATATTATAGAAATTGAAAAAATAAATCATGTTTACTACGACAGTAAATTAGAAATACTATTTAATTTTTATGTGTTTTCTACATGGTACTTTGACTTACATAGGGACTTATATTATTGTGAATAATGATATAATTGAAAACCTTTATTTTTTATTTGATAGAATTATTATATTTTATCATTTAAATATTTATAATAAATACATTATTTTTATAAAGTAAAAAAATATGGCCGAAGAAAATTCTACAGCTGTTGCAGCAACTGCGGTTACTGCTGCTTCTACAACACCAACAAAAAAAGCAACAGCTTCTGGTGCTAAACGTACAAAACAACATTCAAAACCAACACATCCACGTACATCAGAAATGGTTGTTAACGCAATTAAAAATTTAAAAGAACGTGGTGGTTCATCATTACAAGCAATTAAAAAATATTTAGCTGCAAATTATAAAGTGGATTCTGATAAAATTTCACCATTTATTAAAAAATATTTAAAAGCTGCTGTAACTGAGGGAGCCTTGGTACAAACTAAAGGTAAAGGTGCATCTGGTTCATTCAAATTGGCTGCTTCCGCTTCATCTAATTCTTCAGCTAAATCAAAAGTATCCAAAAAAGAAAGTGGAGCAAAAGGTTCAGCAAAGAGTGCTAAAAGTAAACGGGCACCAAAAGAAAAGAAAGCCACAACTACATCATTGGCAGCCAAAAAGCCTAAAGCAAAAAAAGCGACTCCATCATCATCAACTGCTGCTAAAAAAGTTACTGCAAAATCATCAGCGGCATCAAAAAAAGCACCAGTTAAAGCAAAACCAGCAAAAAGTACAAAATCCGCTGCCAAAAGTAGCCCTGCTCGTAAACCGAAAGCACCAAAAGCTAAGAAAGCTTCTGTTGCCAAATCATCTCCTACAAAAATTAAAAAAGCAGCACCAAAAAAGAAATGATCTGTTACTTTAATAATATATTGAAATATTTCATTATTTTTGCTAAAAAATGAAAATAACATAGGCCTTAATACAGGCCACAAATTAATATTTGATAAGAGTAAATTATTTTTTGTATAAATATTTTATAAAATAATAGTTAAGAAACATTTGCCACAGTCAGTACCACGGATGGGTGGCCACTTGAGAATACTGTGTGCGGTTGCATTTTTATTTAAAATATATGGTATAATAAATAAGTATATATTTAAATTGATTACTTCATTGAAAATTTTAATAATATACTTTAATATTAATGATATTTATGAAAAATATATATTTGTAAAAATTTTCATTTATTACTGGCAACAGCCATACCACGTTGAAAACACCGGTTCTCGTCCATTCTCTGTACAACAGCTGTAGTGAACACATCGTTGTGACTACAACTTAATTACAGACTTACATAACACAATTTTATTTTTTTGTTATATGCAAATTTTTAACAAACAAAAAAACAATATCAAGTCAGTGCATGAAGCCTAAGCCTCGTGGCTTAAAACGCCTCAATAAAGATGGGCAAAGCCCATCCGAAATAAAAAATAAAGTGCTTGTACTCAATATACAAGATGCCAGTGAAATAAACCAGGAAAATGTAGGAAAAATAGTGAGAAAAGACACATTAAACAGTGATACGGACACAAAAAATAGTGAAGTGAACATATTAAATAGTGAAAAAGACACAACAAATAGTGAACTGAACGCAAAAAAGTGTGAAACGAAAATTAACGACAGTGAAATAGACACAAATAATAAAGGTACAGTAAACATTAAACTAAATCAAGTGAACGTTGAAAACAATAACACAACAACGACAACCGATATGATCGTTGATGACAACACAACCAAAAATATGGATTTAAGCTCAATGTTCGTCAAGCCATCGACCTCAAGGGGAACCGGCAAGACCACACCAAAACCCCCAACAATACCGCTAAAAAACCGATTTGCGCCTTTAGAAAACGATGAAAATGAAGAAGACGACGACAACGACTCAATTGAACTGGGTCATAACAAACCAAAAAAGCCACCACCACTTGTTATACACGCCAAAACTACCGACCACAAAACATATGTAAAATCACTCGAGAACGAAATAAACAAAGGATTCCACATTAAATACACCGCAAACAACACAAACTTGTACATTTATGATCATGAAGAATACAAAAAGTACAAAGAAATTCTAAATGAAGGCAAAGTGGAATACCACACATACACCCCAAAAGCGGAAAGAAAACACGCCTTTATCCTAAGAGGGCTAGACAACAGCACTGACACCGAAGAAATCATAGAAGACCTAGAAGAAAAATATAAATTAAACGTCGAAAAGGTATTCAAACTGAAAAATACCAAAAAAGGACTCTTTCTGGTAATCTGTGATAGCACAATAAACCTTAAATATCTCAACAAAAACATACAATACGTGAACAGGACAAAAATATCCTGGGAAATGCGGCACAACACGCCCGAAATCATTCAATGTAGGCGGTGCCAGTCCTGGGGCCATAGTACTACCCACTGCCGCGCGGCTCCACACTGCCTCAAATGCGCAGAAGGACATTGGACCAGAGAATGCGACAAAGTGCGCAAAGAGGACCCGACAACCGCCAAAAACATCAAATGTGTTAACTGCCAGGGTAAACACCTAGCATTCCACAAAGAATGCCCAGTATTCATCAAAAAACTGGAATTGAAAAAAGTAAAATACGTCCCAGCTCCTCCCCCAACAACAAATCCCTGGAACAGAAACATACACCTCCAACCAACACAACCGGCACAAGCTCCACCGGTACAACAAAGCATTCAACCACAACAACCGCGTCAAAACTTACAAGGCCCTATGGGCAACCTAAATGAATTAACAGCGGAAATACAAAACCTCAATAACTTGATAAACATAGAACAAATGCTGGAACTCGTAAGGCAACTAAACTCAGCCCTAAGAAACTGCAAGAGCGAACTGGAAAAGTTCATCACTTTCAATAATTTTCTTCGTGCTAAGTTTGCCCAATGTCCATAAACATTGGATCATGGAACGCGTGCGGTCTAAGGCATAACGTCCAAGAACTTAGACATTACGTTGAAAAACACAATATACATATAATGACAATAAACGAGACAAAACTGACACCGGACATAAAAATAAAAATAAAAAATTTTAGCATTTTGAGAAGGGATCGCACTGCACACGGAGGTGGTGTGGCTATTCTAATAAAAAACAACATCCCGTACATAACAGTTGACGTTCAAAATAGAACATCTATTGAACATCTTGCCATCAAGCTAATTAATAACATTTTTATTGTTGCAGCGTACAACAACCCACGCAACATATTCACGGACCTTGACCTAAAGACACTGACCGACATAGGAACAAAAACATTGATAATAGGAGACTTGAACGCTCGACATCACACCTGGAAAAACCACATAACAAACACAAACGGACGTACTTTATACAAACACATAACAGACAAAAACATGATCGTACTACACACAGAAGAGCCTACACACTTCCCACACAACAACGCAACACCAACGTACATTGACATCGTCATAAACAAAAACGTAAACAAAATAACTAAACTCACAACACACACAGAACTGACATCAGACCATAACCCAATCATGTTTACATTAAACGATCAACACACAGACAACACAACAACAAAGTGTACATCATATAAAACAACTGACTGGGTCAAGTTTAGAAAAACACTAAACAATAACATAAACATAAATAAAAAAATAAAAACAAACAGTGATGTTGACATGGCGCTAGCCGAATTAACAAGTGCATTAATAAACACCAAAAACAAACACACAAAGCAAATTAAAATAAATTTTTCTAAACTTGACCTTAGTCAAGAAATTAAAAACCTTATTAAAGCGCGTAACGCTCTACGTAGACTGGACCACAGACGAGTAATACAAACAATCAAACCCGACATCAACAAACTAAACAAGGTGATAAGACAAAAAATAAGGCAACAGTTGAATCAGCAATGGGAAGACACCCTTAAATCCCTCAAGCCAGGGGACAAATCATTGTGGAGAATAACGAAATCATTTAGGCACAAAAAGGAAAATATTCCCACATTGATAAAAGACAACACTAACTACATGAGTGACAAACAAAAGGCGGATCTCATTGCTGACTCAATTGAAGCCGTACAACAAAACAACAACATATCACCCCTTGACAACACAGTCCGTCAGTCCGTAATAGAACTACAAAACAAAAACGATCGCCCAAAGAAACGAATCAAACTGACGTCACCACAGGAAATAAAACAAACAATCAGAAAATTACCTAACAACAAAGCCCCCGGACAAGACAATATACAAAACAAAGACGTCAAAAACCTCTCAACAAAAGCGTTAGTGCAACTTACATACATTGTTAACGCAATGTTTACATTGGGGTACTATCCCGAGGCCTGGAAAACAGCGTTGGTGGTCCCAATACTGAAGCCCAACAAAAACCCAACAGACCCAGCAAGCTACAGGCCAATTAGTCTGCTGAGCTCACTATCCAAAGTGGTCGAAAAGCTCATTCTATCTAGACTGAACAAAGTCATTACACAAAAAAATATACTAATCGACGAGCAATTCGGCTTCCGGGAGGGTCACGGAACCACCATGCAAGTGGCAAGAATCGCGGATTCAATAACTAAAAACTTCAACAAAGGAAACGTCACTTCCATGGTCCTCCTGGATGTCGAAAAAGCATTCGACACGGTCTGGATAGAAGGGGCTATTCACAAAATCTACAAAACTGGTATTCCAACCCAACTCAGCAGGCTGATGGCCTGCTATCTCCAAAATCGAAACTTTCGGCTGAAAATAAAAACCAAAAAATCAACTGTAAGGGAAATAAGGGCAGGAGTCCCACAGGGATCAGTTTTGGGACCAATCATCTTCAATATCTACATAAACGACATGCCCAAATTCGCCAAAACAAACCTGGCCGTATATGCGGACGACACCGCCATATACGCGCACTCATTTAACGCCCAGGTGGCGACAAAACAAGTCCAGATACACCTGGATATGATCCTAAAATTCGCCAATGACTGGAAAATTAAAATAAACGACTCAAAAACCGAACACATCCTGTTCACCAAAAAATTCACTAACATCAAAATCACAAGCCCCCTTAAGGTGAACGGGATGAGTATCTCAACCAGCAACAAGGTGAAATATCTGGGTGTATATCTGGATAAGGGCATGTCGTTTGTGCCTCAAATAAACCACCTGGTGGCCAAGGGTCACGGGGTAGTGCGTACACTGTATCCATTGCTTAACAGGTACAGTGCACTAACGCTAAAAACAAAAAAGTTGTTGTACGATGCAATAATAAAACCAGTTATAACAAACGCAGCACCGGTCTGGTGCAGTGCATCCAAAACGCAATTTATTAAACTACAACGAATTCAAAATAAATGCCTTAGACTAGTAGCAAACGCAGACAGACTCATCACAATCAAAAAATTACACAGCACAACCGACGCAAAAACAATAAAAGAAGTAATCAAAACTATGTCAGAAAAATTTTACAAACATCAAATACACAAAAGCAATCTGACAAAAAATATGATAATAGACCTGCCAGCACCAGCAAAACATAAATTAATATATCACACGCTGGAACCCGGACTGCAATAAAATATAAAAATAAAATAAAAACAACACGACCTACCACAACATAGCAATAAATTACAACAACAGCCTATACTGACAAGTCAGTTTAATATATAAACAGTTTTTTTACCAACTTTTTCTGTAGCAAACAAACAATAAATAAAAATAAAGTAACTCAAAACCTAACCACCCCCAAATCCTCCAAACTAATAAAAGCCATGCAAATCCAAAAACAAATTTAGGATGAAAGCGCAAGCTAATAACCTAGAAAACAAAATAAAATATTTAAAATGTACATTATATATAATTTTGCATTGTATATTAATTGTATAACGTTTGTTAATTTTGTGACAATAAAGATTTATTTTAAAGTTTAAAGGTTCTCGTCCGATCACCGAAGTTAAGCAACATTGGGCACAGTCAGTACTTGGATGGGTGACCGCTTGGGAACACTGTGTGCGGTTGCCTTTTTATATTAAAAATATAAATTATTTTTCTTCTTTTCTTTTTTTTTACACACCATATATAAATATATGTTATTTAGAAATGTAAACCTTTTATATTATTCGTCAACAAATAAATATTATTTTTTGTATAAAATTTTATTGCATTTATAACTCATATCATGGTTACTTTAAAGCGAGAAGTTTTTTTAATATTTCAAATGAATATAAAATAATATAAATTTTATGAAATTTATTTATTTTTAGAAATAGCAATCGCTTATAATTATAACAAAATTTTAATAATGTTTAATTTTATTTCAATAATTTATATATATATATATATATATATATTTTTTAATAAAAATAATATACTCTTATTTAATAATATATGTTGGTCCTATATATAGGACCGAAAATATTTCTTATTTGTTTTTTTTTTTTTAAATTGTCATTTAAAACGCTTATGCACGTTCTCCACGAATACGTCTTGCCAATTGTATATCCTTAGGCATAATTGTAACACGCTTTGCATGAATTGCGCATAAATTGGTATCTTCAAATAAACCTACTAAATAGGCTTCACTAGCTTCTTGTAATGCCATAACAGCTGAACTTTGGAAACGTAAATCGGTTTTAAAATCTTGTGCAATTTCACGTACTAAACGTTGGAATGGTAATTTACGAATTAACAATTCAGTACTTTTTTGATAACGACGAATTTCTCGTAAAGCTACTGTACCAGGACGATATCTGTGTGGTTTTTTTACTCCACCAGTTGCTGGTGCACTTTTACGTGCAGCTTTCGTTGCTAATTGTTTTCTTGGTGCTTTACCACCAGTTGATTTACGTGCAGTTTGCTTGGTTCTAGCCATTTTCAAATAATAATGTTTTTACAAAAAAACACACAATTTTAAAAATTATATTCGACAATTTGATACTACAAAGTCAAATGTTTAAATGCGAAATAAATGTGTTGTATTTATATTTATATGAAATTTCAAAATTTTTGTTGTCATATCCTAGTGGATAGCTATCAGAGTATGGACTAATCAAATTGTATAGGCGTGGCTTAAAAAATCTTTAATGCTTTATATAAAAAGGCACAATTGTACCGGCGCTCACATACATTACAATACTTGTGAGGTTAACACACGTGTTATCCGTTCGTTAAAATATTGTAAATAATTTTTTATTAAAATGACTGGCAGAGGAAAAGGTGGAAAGGGTCTTGGAAAAGGGGGTGCAAAACGTCATAGAAAAGTTTTGCGTGATAATATCCAAGGTATTACAAAACCTGCAATTCGTCGTTTAGCACGACGAGGTGGAGTAAAACGTATCTCTGGTTTAATTTATGAAGAAACACGTGGTGTACTTAAAGTATTCCTTGAAAATGTTATTCGGGATGCTGTTACATATACTGAACACGCAAAACGTAAAACAGTTACAGCTATGGATGTTGTATATGCATTAAAACGACAAGGTCGTACTTTGTATGGTTTTGGAGGTTAAGAAAATATAATAATTTACTTAAAATATTTAGTAAATTTATTAAAGAATATTTAATACATCCGATAAATTTAAACAGGCTTTCCTTTTTGGGAAGCCACTAATTTTATTTATATAAGAGTAAATAAATTTGTTAATAAATATAACATATTATATAATTTGTTTACAACAAATTATTTTGTTTATAACATACATTACCAAATATTTTTATTTATTTTTTTTTTTTTATTGTAATATATCTGCAATAATAAATTATAATTTGTATATTATCTATTTTATTTTACAATAACTTATTGAATTTTTGAAAAAATTTTATTATAAATTAATATACTATTATATTTTTTATATATACAAGTTAAGAGTAACAAGTATCGATAGGAGATTATCGAATTTATAACTAATAAAACATTTCGCCTTAATCAAAGAAAATAAAGATTTTGCTATACCATTTTTTATACTTTCAATAAATAATTTATTATTAAATTTTTATTATTTCATTTATTTTTTAAAATTATTAAAAATATTTTTCTAATAATTATAAGCGTACATAAACAAGTAGTAAATGTAAAATGAAAATAATAAAGGTAATGTAATGCATTTGCATTACACTGATTTACGATATATATTCCGCGATATCCTTTATTATATTTAAAATTAATAATATTGATATACTAATAATAGATATATTCAAGCTATTAATATATAAAATTTTATATTAAATATGATATTAATAATTGTTTATTTTATTTTTTTGTATATATAAAAATAATTTACTCTTATTTAAAAAATTTGATGGCTCTCTTAAAAAGAGAGCCGTTTTTATATGTTGATGTATTTTTATGTTATCAATTAAATAATATTTTCGATTTATTTATTTTGAACTTGTATATTTTGTAACAGCTTTAGTACCTTCACTAACAGCGTGCTTTGCCAATTCACCAGGTAATAATAATCGAACTGCGGTTTGAATTTCCCGACTTGTGTTCATGATACTCATAGCTTTACTAGAGATACCAGTATCAGGATGCACTTGTTTTAATACTTTGTAAATGTAAATTGCATATGATTCCTTGCGCTTCCTCTTCTTTTTCTTATCACTCTTTGATATATTTTTTTGAGCTTTGCCAGCTTTTTTTGCTGCTTTTCCACTTGTTTTTGGTGGCATTGTTACAAACAATTAATATACACAGATAGTTACAGAACACCAGTCAGTATATGTATGAGCGTGTCGTGTATACAACTAGCGTATTATATACGCGAAGATGGATATAACAATAAAAATGAATACTACTCTCTGATTGGCTGAAAATAATACTATAAGGTGATTGGTTTATTTTTAAAGTTTTATATTTTATAAATATTATAAATTAAAATACCCAAATAACATTTTAAACATTTATGTTACAATCCCCGTAACGTACACATCTGTGTGATTATATTTACAAAAAAAAATATTAATTAAATAAATTTATGCGCTATGTCTGGACGAGGTAAAGGTGGTAAAGTAAAGGGAAAGGCAAAGTCAAGATCAAGCCGAGCAGGATTACAATTTCCTGTTGGAAGAATTCACAGATTATTACGAAAAGGAAATTATGCTGAACGAGTAGGTGCTGGTGCCCCAGTATATTTGGCTGCTGTTATGGAATATTTGGCTGCAGAAGTTCTCGAGTTAGCTGGTAATGCTGCCCGTGATAACAAAAAAACACGTATCATTCCACGTCATTTACAATTGGCAATTCGTAATGATGAAGAATTAAATAAATTATTATCTGGTGTAACAATTGCTCAAGGTGGTGTATTACCAAACATTCAAGCAGTGTTATTACCAAAGAAAACTGAAAAGAAAGCATAAATTAAAAACATTGCATTAATTTTTATAATAATAATACATCGATCATAGGCCTTTTAATAAAAGGCCACAAATTTATTTAAAATAAGAGTAAAAATTATTTTTATAAATAATATATTATAATATTTTTTTAAAGAATCAATTTAAATAATTATAAATTAATGATTCTTTTTTTTTTTTTCTTTTTTTATATGTTATTATGGAAATAATTCATCATATTATGATGACATTTAGGTAACATATTATAAGAATATTCATAAAATATTATCAAAATAATATTGTATTATGATGATATTTAGACAAAATATTATAAGAATATACACAAAATATTATCAAAATAATATCATTAGATAACAAAACTGTTCATGATACTCATACCTTTACTAGAGATAAAAGTATCAGGATGCACTTGTATTAATACATATTATCACAACATCACAAAATATTTTTTAAAAGGAAAAATTTTTTTAAAATTATTATAAAATTTGATTGAATTAAATTTCAATTTATTTTTTTAATAATTAAAGAAAAAAAAAAAAAAAAGCATATAAACTTTCTATTGAAAATGTTATTTTAAACTAGATGGCCAAGTGAACTTCGTTACACAAACAATATATGACGTATTCGTTATTTAAATAATCAGTATCCTTTGATATTATATCAATACGTTACTCTCTTCTTTTGATACATATTAATAAAATTTCAATTTATAAGATTTTATGTCAATTATATAAATAATATTATAAATTTTCTAAATACATAAGTTAAGTAACAAAAAATTTGAATAACAAGATAAATTTATATATTATGTTTTAATACTCGATACTATAATATATCGCATCCGTTACCAATTATTCGGTATCCTTTGATTTATACACAGAATGAACTAAAAATATATATCAAATTTATTTTATTTATTTATATATTTAATATTATTATTATTATTTTATATTACAAAGTTTCTTAACGAAGCTTACAATGATTTCTCATATCGTACTTAACAAAATTATTTAGATCATATAAAATTTAAATTGTTAAAAAATTTGTATATTTATTATTATTATTATTTATTTTTATTAAAATTACATAACATAAAATTAATAATATTTTAATAATTATATAAATTAATTCTTATTTAAAATAATCTTATATTAATCTCAACAAATACTCTAATAATATATTTTGTCATAAATTTTTTTATATTTAAAATAAATATTATAATATATAAATACTTATATCAGTATAAAATTTCTTTATATAATTATGAAAAAATTAATTTAATAGTTAATTATTGATATTAATGCATAAATAAAAGTATTTTCTAATGAAATATATTTTGTCAATGTTCGATTAACACATTTCATAATAATACGTTTTCATTATTGACAAAAAAAGTTTTTCTAAAAATGAAATCTTATACTATAATATATATATTTATATATTAAATTTTTTAATTATTTATATACTAATAATTTATAATAAATCGATATTAAATAAAAAATAAAAATATATACTTTTTAAGTTTACCTTAAAAATATTATTGTTTTGTATGATTGAAATAATTAATATTAAACTATGTTTATTAATAATTGTTAATAAAAAAATTAAATATATTTTAATTTATAAAATAAATATTATTATTAAATTTATAATTTATTATTTTATATATTATAGAAATTGAAAAAATAAATCATGTTTACTACGACAGTAAATTAGAAATACTATTTAATTTTTATGTGTTTTCTACATGGTACTTTGACTTACATAGGGACTTATATTATTGTGAATAATGATATAATTGAAAACCTTTATTTTTTATTTGATAGAATTATTATATTTTATCATTTAAATATTTATAATAAATACATTATTTTTATAAAGTAAAAAAATATGGCCGAAGAAAATTCTACAGCTGTTGCAGCAACTGCGGTTACTGCTGCTTCTACAACACCAACAAAAAAAGCAACAGCTTCTGGTGCTAAACGTACAAAACAACATTCAAAACCAACACATCCACGTACATCAGAAATGGTTGTTAACGCAATTAAAAATTTAAAAGAACGTGGTGGTTCATCATTACAAGCAATTAAAAAATATTTAGCTGCAAATTATAAAGTGGATTCTGATAAAATTTCACCATTTATTAAAAAATATTTAAAAGCTGCTGTAACTGAGGGAGCCTTGGTACAAACTAAAGGTAAAGGTGCATCTGGTTCATTCAAATTGGCTGCTTCCGCTTCATCTAATTCTTCAGCTAAATCAAAAGTATCCAAAAAAGAAAGTGGAGCAAAAGGTTCAGCAAAGAGTGCTAAAAGTAAACGGGCACCAAAAGAAAAGAAAGCCACAACTACATCATTGGCAGCCAAAAAGCCTAAAGCAAAAAAAGCGACTCCACCATCATCAACTGCTGCTAAAAAAGTTACTGCAAAATCATCAGCGGCATCAAAAAAAGCACCAGTTAAAGCAAAACCAGCAAAAAGTACAAAATCCGCTGCCAAAAGTAGCCCTGCTCGTAAACCGAAAGCACCAAAAGCTAAGAAAGCTTCTGTTGCCAAATCATCTCCTACAAAAATTAAAAAAGCAGCACCAAAAAAGAAATGATCTGTTACTTTAATAATATATTGAAATATTTCATTATTTTTGCTAAAAAATGAAAATAACATAGGCCTTAATACAGGCCACAAATTAATATTTGATAAGAGTAAATTATTTTTTGTATAAATATTTTATAAAATAATAGTTAAGAAACATTTGCCACAGTCAGTACCACGGATGGGTGGCCACTTGAGAATACTGTGTGCGGTTGCATTTTTATTTAAAATATATGGTATAATAAATAAGTATATATTTAAATTGATTACTTCATTGAAAATTTTAATAATATACTTTAATATTAATGATATTTATGAAAAATATATATTTGTAAAAATTTTCATTTATTACTGGCAACAGCCATACCACGTTGAAAACACCGGTTCTCGTCCATTATCTGTACAGCGTTCATACCGTACAGTACAGTGAATTGTTGAAGCAAATTATTGTATAATTACATTCAAAGCGAAAACAATTTCATACACACACCTACAGAACAAGTTAAATCAAATATAAAAAAGTATAAAAACAAACTATAAAATAAGTGACGGGCGTAGCCAAACAAAAAAAAGGGGGCGACCTAGTCGCTCCCCTGCTATCACTAAAATTTTAAAAGTGCAACCCGATGACGTCGGAATACAACAAAGCACCGAAGAAGAAGCCAACAAAATAGAAAAAATAGTTAGTGAAAATAGCGAGAACACAAGTGCAGTGCCTCCAAGAATGGAAAACCAAAACAAAAACAATATACAAAACATTTTCAAAAAACAAACAGAAGTGCAAGTGCAAGTGCCCACAAAAAACAGATTTAATCCCCTAACCACTGAAGAAGGTCAAATAGAGGAAGATGTGGAACAAAAAGACACAGACCCAAAAGAAATTAATGAAAATGACAAAAACACAGAAAGGACACAAGGAGGTAAGAATAAACCACCTCCAATTGTTATACACAGCACTCCAAATAACCATAAGGAGTTCATGGAGCAAATAAAGGAACATGTGAAAAAGGGATTCCATGTGAAATACACGTTCAAAAAAACGAATCTATTCATCCATGACTCAAATGAATATAAAAACTACGTCAAAATGCTAGACAACGAAAACATGGAGTTCCATACATACACGGAAAGGACAGAAAAACACCACGCCTTCGTATTGGTCGGGCTACCAAGAGGAATCGACGAAGAGGAAATTAAGCAAGACATAGAGAAATGCCTCAAAACAAACATTATTAAAGTATATCCAATGAGATCCTCCTACAGATCTCTATATCTTGTGATCACCGGACAAAGCACGTCCCTAAAACAACTAACCCAAGAAGTTAAATATGTGTACAACGTAAAAATTACCTGGGAAAGGCACAGGAACGCCAAACTAATTATCCAGTGTCACAGATGTCAGGCCTGGTCACATGCCACTACGAACTGTAGAATGAACCCAAAGTGCCTAAAATGCGCAGGACCTCACTGGAGCCGTGACTGTACAATAAAAGAAAACACGGAAGAAAATAAAAAACTTTTAAAATGTGCAAACTGTGAAAATAACCACCCGGCAAACTCTACAGAATGCCGAATTTATATCAACAAAATCGAGCAGATAGAAAGGAGAAGAAAAACAAACACGGTCCCTGTAAGAAATCAACAAAAATTCGTGCCAGCACCACTACCTCCAACAAATGTCTGGGCAATGGCAAACCCATTCACTCAAAATGATAGACCCACCCAAGTGTACGCACATGTACACAGCCAAGCACCAACACAAACAACATCCATATCTACTACTACTAACATAAACAATTTGGTAAGTGAGTTTGACACATTAAACAAATTAATAGATGTAGAAAGAATGCTAAAATATGTAAAAGACCTAAACCATGACCTTATGAAATGCAAAAACGAATTAGAGAAATTCATGGTTTTCAACAACTTTTGCACAAAAAATTTTAGCCAATGTCCGCCGTAAAATGTGCGACATGGAATGCTAATGGGCTACGCCAAAACCTTGGTGAACTTAGATCGTTCATCAGAGAACAAAAGGTGGACATTATGATGATAAATGAAACCAAATTATCAGGAGAACATAAAATAAAAATTAGAAATTTTAATATAATTAGGAAAGATAGAACAACACAAGGCGGAGGTGTAGCAATAATAATAAAAAATAGCATTCCGTTTCGCACATTTGAAATCAATGGTTCCGTATCCATAGAATGCGTCGGAATCGAACTATTAAATAATATAAAAATTATTGCAGTGTATAACACTCCCGCTAACAAGTTCCCCATGGAGGATCTAGCAAAATTGTTCAGGATGGGTAACAAAATATTAGTAATAGGTGATCTTAATGCTCGCCATACGGCATGGAAGAATCATGTATCAAACACAAACGGACGAACATTACATAAATTCACTAACGACAATAACATCGTCATCCAACACACAGACAACCCCACACATTTTCCAACTAACGGAATGACACCCACCTTCATTGATCTTGTGATTAATAAAAATGTTAACAACATCACGCACCCAACCTCAATACCAGAGTTATCATCAGACCACAACCCGGTAATATTTAATATTACAAACTTAAATAAAGACAACACCAAACACATTGTCACTTCCTATAAATCAACCGATTGGGCAGAGTTTAGAAAAAAATTAAATTCAACAATAAAAATCAATAATAAAATAAACAATGCCCAAGAAGTTGATCAGGAAATAGATAACTTCACAAAAGGGGTGCAACAAGTCCAAAAAGCTCACAGCCGACGGGTCGTGATAGTTGATAACAGGTATCTCCCTGATGATAACACAAAAAACTTAATCAAATATAAAAATGCGATGAGGAAACTGTACCAAAAAAGATTTATACCAGGCCTCAAAGCAGATATAAACAAAATCACGAAAATGATCAGGAGGAACATTAAAAACAAGATCAATGAACAGTGGGAAAAAACACTAACGGACTTACGACCCGGTGACAGAACAATGTGGCGAATAACGAAGACGTTTAAAAAACCGAGACAACAAATCCCCACAATCACCACGAACGATAATAATTACATGACGGACAAAGACAAAGCTGACATAATAAGTGAAACTTTAGAGGAGATCCAGACTAACGAACAGAATACTCCACTAGAAGAGGACATAAAACGAAGAATACATGAATTCTTTCATACCACACAAACACCACAAAACAACACCAAAATAAAGCTCACAACCCCCCAAGAAATTAAAAACATAATTAAAACCCTCCCAAATAACAAAGCCCCAGGACAAGACGGGATAGACACCAAAATAATCAAAAACTTTACCACCAAAGCTATAGTACAACTTCAGTACATAATAAATGCAATCCTGAGGATAGGATACTTCCCTGAGTCCTGGAGAACGGCAATAGTGATCCCAGTACCGAAACCTAACAAGGATCATAGTAATCCCAAAAATTACAGACCAATAAGCCTCCTGAGCCCGCTGTCCAAGATAGCGGAAAAAGTCATTTTGGAAAGAATAAACAAGATAAGTCAGTCCAAAAATATAATAATACACGAACAATTCGGATTCAGAAGTGGTCATGGCACTTGCATGCAAGTTGCCAGAATAGCAAGTGACATAATACAAAATTTTAACAAAAGTAACGTCACGGCCATGGCCCTTCTGGATATTGAGAAAGCCTTTGACACGGTATATATTGATGGACTGATTTACAAACTAATAAATTATGACTTCCCAAGATGGCTAATAGCACTACTGGACAGTTACCTCAGAGGAAGGGGATTCTATGTAAAAATAAACAACAGCACATCGGAACTCCGACACCCAAAAGCAGGTGTGCCACAAGGATCGGTACTTGGGCCCATATTGTTCACCTACTTTATTAATGATATCCCAAAATTTGCCAAAACAAAAACTGCGATATACGCGGATGACACTGCCGTGTACGCCCACTCCTTTAGTGCTCAGGTGGCAACAAAACAACTACAAATACACCTGGATATGATACTTAAGTTTGCCAGGGACTGGAAAATCAAAATAAATAACAGCAAAACTGAACATATAATTTTTAGCAAAAAATTTACAAATGTCAAAATCTACGATCCACTTAAGGTAGACGGCGTAGCCATAGTCCCTGCCAAGCACAAAGTAAAGTACCTAGGTGTGTACCTCGATAGGACATTATCGTTTGTCCCACATATCAACCACCTGATCAGTAGGGGAAATGGGTGCATACGACAACTATACCCACTCCTGAACAAATACAGCAAACTCAGCACCAAAAATAAAAAAATGATATACACTGCAATAATAAGACCAACTATAACCTACGGAGCCCCTGTGTGGAACAGCGTTTCAGACACGACATATCTAAGACTGCAACGTATACAGAACAAATGCCTCCGACTTACACTAAACAAAGATAGATACGCTAGAATACAAGACATACATAGAGAGACAGACATACCGACAATCAAAGACTATACCAAACATGTAACGCATTCTTTCTACACTAAGTTGATTAAAAACAGCTACTTAACCAAAAATATGGTGAAGTCAAACTCACTAACCAAAAAACACAAACAAATATATACAAAATATTTAAATAATGTATAACAAAATATTTTACAGTAAATAATAAAGATAAAATACCCATTCCTTACAAGAGCCTGTGGCGTCGTGCCAGCGTTCCCGACTGGCACTCCGAAAGCAGGCGTTCAAGTCCCACGCAAGGCATTAAATTTTTTCTTTTTTTCTTTTCTTTTTAAATCTAATTTTACATGCAAAAACACATAGGCAATGGGCAATATAAGTTTGCCACAGCTATTGCCTAAAACATAAAACAGGTTTTTAAAAATTTTCCTGTAAAGAGCATATCAACAAAAATTAACTTAACATATACCTGCTCAAACAAATAAATTAAATATCATAAGCATAATTGCGACACAGCAATCTGCATGAAAGAAAAATAAGTTAGGATGAAAGCCTTTTAAGGCTAATAACCTATAATAGTAAATAAAAGTTTTGTAATATATGTTATGTATGTAATGTATTGTATTTTTAAATGTTGATTAATAAACTGTTTTTGAATTTGAATTGGTTCTCGTCCGATCACCGAAGTTAAGCAACATTGGGCACAGTCAGTACTTGGATGGGTGACCGCTTGGGAACACTGTGTGCGGTTGCCTTTTTATATTAAAAATATAAATTATTTTTCTTCTTTTCTTTTTTTTTACACACCATATATAAATATATGTTATTTAGAAATGTAAACCTTTTATATTATTCGTCAACAAATAAATATTATTTTTTGTATAAAATTTTATTGCATTTATAACTCATATCATGGTTACTTTAAAGCGAGAAGTTTTTTTAATATTTCAAATGAATATAAAATAATATAAATTTTATGAAATTTATTTATTTTTAGAAATAGCAATCGCTTATAATTATAACAAAATTTTAATAATGTTTAATTTTATTTCAATAATTTATATATATATATATATATATATATATATTTTTTAATAAAAATAATATACTCTTATTTAATAATATATGTTGGTCCTATATATAGGACCGAAAATATTTCTTATTTGTTTTTTTTTTTTTAAATTGTCATTTAAAACGCTTATGCACGTTCTCCACGAATACGTCTTGCCAATTGTATATCCTTAGGCATAATTGTAACACGCTTTGCATGAATTGCGCATAAATTGGTATCTTCAAATAAACCTACTAAATAGGCTTCACTAGCTTCTTGTAATGCCATAACAGCTGAACTTTGGAAACGTAAATCGGTTTTAAAATCTTGTGCAATTTCACGTACTAAACGTTGGAATGGTAATTTACGAATTAACAATTCAGTACTTTTTTGATAACGACGAATTTCTCGTAAAGCTACTGTACCAGGACGATATCTGTGTGGTTTTTTTACTCCACCAGTTGCTGGTGCACTTTTACGTGCAGCTTTCGTTGCTAATTGTTTTCTTGGTGCTTTACCACCAGTTGATTTACGTGCAGTTTGCTTGGTTCTAGCCATTTTCAAATAATAATGTTTTTACAAAAAAACACACAATTTTAAAAATTATATTCGACAATTTGATACTACAAAGTCAAATGTTTAAATGCGAAATAAATGTGTTGTATTTATATTTATATGAAATTTCAAAATTTTTGTTGTCATATCCTATTGGATAGCTATCAGAGTATGGACTAATCAAATTGTATAGGCGTGGCTTAAAAAATCTTTAATGCTTTATATAAAAAGGCACAATTGTACCGGCGCTCACATACATTACAATACTTGTGAGGTTAACACACGTGTTATCCGTTCGTTAAAATATTGTAAATAATTTTTTATTAAAATGACTGGCAGAGGAAAAGGTGGAAAGGGTCTTGGAAAAGGGGGTGCAAAACGTCATAGAAAAGTTTTGCGTGATAATATCCAAGGTATTACAAAACCTGCAATTCGTCGTTTAGCACGACGAGGTGGAGTAAAACGTATCCCACCAAAAACATAAATGTGTAAAAAGGCGTAGATGAATTCCAATAAACTCAATTACGTCAGCCCAAAAAAGTTGTGAAATCCCGTAGAGAAAAAAATTATTCGAAAAAAAATTATAAAAATGGCATAAATTTATTGAGTAACTTTTCCGTAAAGAAACATTAAAGTATTACATTAGCAACTTTTCGGTGACTTCATACCTACACGCACCTGTATAGGAGAACAAAAGATAATCGTTAACCCCCTACTATCTCCCTCCTCCCCTCTAATGTTATGACGTTATAATTTTTTCACAACTTTTATTAAACATCAAAATTTAAATTTAAACAATCAAAGTATTCTTTAGATTAAAGTCAAGCACCTACTTAACAAAGGCCTAATTTTTTTACTAAAGTACGAAAATTGTTGGTTTAAATTTCTTGTGTAAGTTTCTCCTTAGTACGTATTTTTTTAATATTTTACTTCGCAAGTTTTCGGAATACAAAAAACGAATCTAAAAATAAAAAACTTGCGAAGTAAAATATTAAATAAATACGTACTAAGGAGAAACTTACACAAGAAATTTAAACCAACAATTTTCGTACTTTAGTAAAAAAATTAGGCCTTTGTTAAGTAGGTGCTTGACTTTAATCTAAAGAATACTTTGATTGTTTAAATTTAAATTTTGATGTTTAATAAAAGTTGTGAAAAAATTATAACGTCATAACATTAGAGGGGAGGAGGGAGATAGTAGGGGGTTAACGATTATCTTTTGTTCTCCTATACAGGTGCGTGTAGGTATGAAGTCACCGAAAAGTTGCTAATGTAATACTTTAATGTTTCTTTACGGAAAAGTTACTCAATAAATTTATGCCATTTTTATAATTTTTTTTCGAATAATTTTTTTCTCTACGGGATTTCACAACTTTTTTGGGCTGACGTAATTGAGTTTATTGGAATTCATCTACGCCTTTTTACACATTTATGTTTTTGGTGGGATATCACTTCTTTTTGCCAGGCAATAGTATTTAAGTTGAAAGTGTTTGTAACAATTTTAACTCACCATTATGCATACATTGAATTACTGTTGAATACTGAGCCTCGTACGTCAAGAAATATGCCGAACAAGATGTCATCAAAATAGTGTTATTTATAAATATTATAATGAAAATTTCCTTTTCATATAACTGATATTGATTATTATATAATGCATTCTATATAATTTACGCCTAATTTGCGTCCGCATGGGTAAACAGTCATGTTTTCGAAAAAATGTTTTATGCAAAAGTTGGTTATTTCTTTATAAGGAATATTTTTTACATTAAAATTTTTGTTATATCTCTAACGGTTTACAAGATGGGTTCCACAGACCCAGAAATCAATTGACGTATAATGATCATTTACGAACTTGACCTCACTTTTTACGTCCTGAGTACGCTATAAAAATTTCATCTTAATATCTCTTTTCGTTTTTGAGTTATCGTGTTGGCAGACAGATGTGCATATGGACAGACAGATATTATGTAACTGCAAATATTTAGGCCTTGTTTATGGGTAATACGCACAGCTTGATTTCATAAAATAGTTCTGCACATGGATTGATCCTGAATATTACAACGGCTCATACAGGGGCCTTATATTTTGTAAGTGCGCATATTTGGGTCTTATATATTGGTATTGCGCACACTTTGATCCCATATAATTGTTCTGCGCATGGGATAATCTGGAATACAACAACTGCGCACACATTGACCTTAAATTTTGTAAGTGTGCATATTTGGGTCTTATATATTGGAAGTACGTACAGATTAATCACAAATTATAGTTCGGCCCATGCATTTATCCTAAATCTTACAACTACGCATACGCTGAATTTATATTTTGTTACTGCGCGTATGTAGGCCTAATACATTGCTAGTGCACGCATGTGGATTACATGAAATATTACTGCGCATGGGTTGATTCTAAATATTACAACTGCGCAAACAGGGACCTTATATTTTGTAAATGGGCATATTTGGTCCTTAAATATTGAAAATGCGCATAAATTAATCTCAAATTATAGTTCTGCGCATGCATTTTACCTGAATCTTAGAACTGCGCATTAGCTTCATTAATATTTTGCTACTGCGCATATGTTGGCCTTATATATTGCTAGTGCGCACATGTGGATTACATGTAATAGTACTGCGCATGGGTTGATCCTGAATATTACAACTGCGCATACAGGGACTTTATATATTGTTAGTGCGCATATTTGAGTATTATATCCGGCAAGTGCGCACAGATTAATCAATAATTATAGTTGTGCGTATGCATTTATCCTGAATCTTACAACTACGCATACGCTGAATTTATATTTTGTTACTGCGCGTATATAGGCCTTATATATTGCTAGTACACGCATGTGGATTACATGATGTAGTACTGCGCATGGGTTGATTCTAAATATTACAACTGCGCAAACGGGAACCCTATATTTTGTAAATGGGCATATTTGGTCCTTAAATATTGAAAATGCGCATAAATTAATCACAAATGATAGTTCTGCGCATGCATTTTACCTGAATCTTAGAACTGCGCATTAGCTTGGTTAATATTTTGCTACTGCGCATATGTAGGCCTTATATATTGCATGTGCGCACATGTGGATTACATGTAATAATACTGCGCATGGGTTGATCCTGAATATTACAACTGCACATACAGGGACTTTATATTTTGTTAGTGCGCATATTTGGGTATTATATCCGGGAAGTGCCCACAGATTAATCAATAATTATAGTTGTGCGCATGCATTTATCCTGAATCTTGCAACTGCGCATACGCTAAATTTATATTTTGTTACTGCGCACATGTAGGCCTTAAAAATTGCTTGTGCGCACACGAGGATTACATGTAATAGTACTGCGCATAGGTTGACCCTCAATTCAAGCAAGTCTCTGTCGAATGTCCAAAATCGCATCTTTCTATAATTTAGAAGTCCCTTAGAATCGGTATAGCTGAATCATTTATAGATAAATCAATTATAGTGGAAGTGATGGAAAAATAATAACGCCACTAACCTTACCATGTTTTGTTATCAAATCTAAACGTGTATACAAAATTTCGACTCAATCGGTTGAAGATATCTGCTTTAAAATTGAGTAATAACATCCCCCCCCCCCCATTTAACAAAATATGGCGGAAGCGAAGAGAAAATTTGATCAAGTCAACCATAAAAATTCAATGTCATTCAAAGTCAGCGTGCTTACAAAATTTCAACGTAATCGATTGAGGGTGTCGGCTTCAAAATTGGGTTGCAAGATTATTTATTGTTGAACATAACAATACCATTGTTTTAAAGAAAATAAAATTCGTTGTCATAGCAACCGTTAGTAGTGAACACTACAAGACATACAAGCAAAATGGCTTAAAACTTCTTGTGAAATTATATTTATACTTTTTTTAAATTTAAGGACAAAAAAAGTTGGATTTTGCATTAACGAAAAAAACAGGACTGGTTATTTACTTTCTCGAGGGAAAATGATTGTTTTTTCGAAAAAATGTTTCAAACAAAAGTTGTTTATTTTTATGTAAGGAACATTTTTTACATTTAAACTTTTGTTCTATCTCTTACCGTTTTTCCGAAAATTGCAATTTAATTTTTTACTTTATTTGCTTTTCACGGGAAAACAATTACCTTTACAACAAAATTTTTCATACAGAATTGTTTAATTTTATGCAAGGAACATTTTTTGCATTTAAACTTTTGTTCTATCTCTTACAGTTTTCGCTATAAAAGCAAATTAAAATTTTCCTAATTAATGTAACATAATAATTTTAATATGTTTTCTACATGGTACTTTGAATTTCATAGGGTCTTAGTAATAAGATATATTTTATTTAATTTTTATAATATTTTAAGTTGGAAATATTGAAATACACAATTAATTTTTGAATATTTATTTAATATTTATTCAAATTTAATCAATATTTAATTAAAATTATATAAATAACAAATTTTTAAGCGTATTTTAGTTTTCCCATACAAATTGTATAGGAAAAAAAACTAGCCTTCTGATTGGTTCATATTTTCCCATGTATTTTTAATAGGGCTAAAAATGCACTTTTAATTAGCGAAATTTCCCATTTCCCGTTAAAAATTTTGATATTTGGAAGTTTTTCTGGGGTATGATTTTTCTCTAATTTATTTTAATGAAAACCGCATCTTTATACCATTTCTCAGTTTTGCTGTGAATTTATGTCAGTGAGTGACAAAATTTCGGGGCGTGGCCGTTTTTTGACGCGTTATTGCTCGGAAACGATGAGAGCCGTGAACGTGAGCTTTGATTTACGGCGTCCCAGGGTATATATCTACTTAAGTTGAAAAGCGCAACATTATAGCTCAAGTAGTTTCTGAGATATAAGGGTGTGAAAAGGGGCTATTTGACGTCCTGTATATATAGTCACAACAAAAACATTCACATTTCACATATACATCATCATACATCATCATACATTACCCTTTCAATTTTCCATTTTACTTATCTACGCTAACGCACTGTTGTGCTATATGATCTCTGGTTTAATTTATGAAGAAACACGTGGTGTACTTAAAGTATTCCTTGAAAATGTTATTCGGGATGCTGTTACATATACTGAACACGCAAAACGTAAAACAGTTACAGCTATGGATGTTGTATATGCATTAAAACGACAAGGTCGTACTTTGTATGGTTTTGGAGGTTAAGAAAATATAATAATTTACTTAAAATATTTAGTAAATTTATTAAAGAATATTTAATACATCCGATAAATTTAAACAGGCTTTCCTTTTTGGGAAGCCACTAATTTTATTTATATAAGAGTAAATAAATTTGTTAATAAATATAACATATTATATAATTTGTTTACAACAAATTATTTTGTTTATAACATACATTACCAAATATTTTTATTTATTTTTTTTTTTTTATTGTAATATATCTGCAATAATAAATTATAATTTGTATATTATCTATTTTATTTTACAATAACTTATTGAATTTTTGAAAAAATTTTATTATAAATTAATATACTATTATATTTTTTATATATACAAGTTAAGAGTAACAAGTATCGATAGGAGATTATCGAATTTATAACTAATAAAACATTTCGCCTTAATCAAAGAAAATAAAGATTTTGCTATACCATTTTTTATACTTTCAATAAATAATTTATTATTAAATTTTTATTATTTCATTTATTTTTTAAAATTATTAAAAATATTTTTCTAATAATTATAAGCGTACATAAACAAGTAGTAAATGTAAAATGAAAATAATAAAGGTAATGTAATGCATTTGCATTACACTGATTTACGATATATATTCCGCGATATCCTTTATTATATTTAAAATTAATAATATTGATATACTAATAATAGATATATTCAAGCTATTAATATATAAAATTTTATATTAAATATGATATTAATAATTGTTTATTTTATTTTTTTGTATATATAAAAATAATTTACTCTTATTTAAAAAATTTGATGGCTCTCTTAAAAAGAGAGCCGTTTTTATATGTTGATGTATTTTTATGTTATCAATTAAATAATATTTTCGATTTATTTATTTTGATCTTGTATATTTTGTAACAGCTTTAGTACCTTCACTAACAGCGTGCTTTGCCAATTCACCAGGTAATAATAATCGAACTGCGGTTTGAATTTCCCGACTTGTGATTGTTGAACGTTTATTATAATGTGCTAAACGTGATGCTTCAGCAGCAATACGTTCAAAAATATCATTAACAAAACTGTTCATGATACTCATAGCTTTACTAGAGATACCAGTATCAGGATGCACTTGTTTTAATACTTTGTAAATGTAAATTGCATATGATTCCTTGCGCTTCCTCTTCTTTTTCTTATCACTCTTTGATATATTTTTTTGAGCTTTGCCAGCTTTTTTTGCTGCTTTTCCACTTGTTTTTGGTGGCATTGTTACAAACAATTAATATACACAGATAGTTACAGAACACCAGTCAGTATATGTATGAGCGTGTCGTGTATACAACTAGCGTATTATATACGCGAAGATGGATATAACAATAAAAATGAATACTACTCTCTGATTGGCTGAAAATAATACTATAAGGTGATTGGTTTATTTTTAAAGTTTTATATTTTATAAATATTATAAATTAAAATACCCAAATAACATTTTAAACATTTATGTTACAATCCCCGTAACGTACACATCTGTGTGATTATATTTACAAAAAAAAATATTAATTAAATAAATTTATTCGCTATGTCTGGACGAGGTAAAGGTGGTAAAGTAAAGGGAAAGGCAAAGTCAAGATCAAGCCGAGCAGGATTACAATTTCCTGTTGGAAGAATTCACAGATTATTACGAAAAGGAAATTATGCTGAACGAGTAGGTGCTGGTGCCCCAGTATATTTGGCTGCTGTTATGGAATATTTGGCTGCAGAAGTTCTCGAGTTAGCTGGTAATGCTGCCCGTGATAACAAAAAAACACGTATCATTCCACGTCATTTACAATTGGCAATTCGTAATGATGAAGAATTAAATAAATTATTATCTGGTGTAACAATTGCTCAAGGTGGTGTATTACCAAACATTCAAGCAGTGTTATTACCAAAGAAAACTGAAAAGAAAGCATAAATTAAAAACATTGCATTAATTTTTATAATAATAATACATCGATCATAGGCCTTTTAATAAAAGGCCACAAATTTATTTAAAATAAGAGTAAAAATTATTTTTATAAATAATATATTATAATATTTTTTTAAAGAATCAATTTAAATAATTATAAATTAATGATTCTTTTTTTTTTTTCTTTTTTTATATGTTATTATGGAAATAATTCATCATATTATGATGACATTTAGGTAACATATTATAAGAATATTCATAAAATATTATCAAAATAATATTGTATTATGATGATATTTAGACAAAATATTATAAGAATATACACAAAATATTATCAAAATAATATCATTAGATAACAAAACTGTTCATGATACTCATACCTTTACTAGAGATAAAAGTATCAGGATGCACTTGTATTAATACATATTATCACAACATCACAAAATATTTTTTAAAAGGAAAAATTTTTTTAAAATTATTATAAAATTTGATTGAATTAAATTTCAATTTATTTTTTTAATAATTAAAGAAAAAAAAAAAAAAAGCATATAAACTTTCTATTGAAAATGTTATTTTAAACTAGATGGCCAAGTGAACTTCGTTACACAAACAATATATGACGTATTCGTTATTTAAATAATCAGTATCCTTTGATATTATATCAATACGTTACTCTCTTCTTTTGATACATATTAATAAAATTTCAATTTATAAGATTTTATGTCAATTATATAAATAATATTATAAATTTTCTAAATACATAAGTTAAGTAACAAAAAATTTGAATAACAAGATAAATTTATATATTATGTTTTAATACTCGATACTATAATATATCGCATCCGTTACCAATTATTCGGTATCCTTTGATTTATACACAGAATGAACTAAAAATATATATCAAATTTATTTTATTTATTTATATATTTAATATTATTATTATTATTTTATATTACAAAGTTTCTTAACGAAGCTTACAATGATTTCTCATATCGTACTTAACAAAATTATTTAGATCATATAAAATTTAAATTGTTAAAAAATTTGTATATTTATTATTATTATTATTTATTTTTATTAAAATTACATAACATACAATTAATAATATTTTAATAATTATATAAATTAATTCTTATTTAAAATAATCTTATATTAATCTCAACAAATACTCTAATAATATATTTTGTCATAAATTTTTTTATATTTAAAATAAATATTATAATATATAAATACTTATATCAGTATAAAATTTCTTTATATAATTATGAAAAAATTAATTTAATAGTTAATTATTGATATTAATGCATAAATAAAAGTATTTTCTAATGAAATATATTTTGTCAATGTTCGATTAACACATTTCATAATAATACGTTTTCATTATTGACAAAAAAAGTTTTTCTAAAAATGAAATCTTATACTATAATATATATATTTATATATTAAATTTTTTAATTATTTATATACTAATAATTTATAATAAATCGATATTAAATAAAAAATAAAAATATCATATAGCACAGCAGTGCGAATCGTAGATTAATTTAAAAAAAATGGAAAATCGAAAATTGAAAGTGTAATGTATGCTGTATATGTGAAATGTGTATATGCTTTTGCTGTGACTATATATACAGGACGTCAAATAGCCCTTTTTCACACCCTTATATCTCAGAAACTACTGGAGCTATAATGTTGAAACTTTCAACTTAAGTAGATATTTACCCTGGGACGCCGTAAATCAAAGCTCACGTTCACGGCTCTCATCGTTTCCGAGCAATAACGCGTCAAAAAACGGCCACGCCCCGAAATTTTGTCACTCACTGACATAAATTCACAGCAAAACTGAGAAATGGTATAAAGATGCGGTTTTCATTAAAATAAATTAGAGAAAAATCATACCCCAGAAAAACTTCCAAATATCAAAATTTTTAACGGGAAATGGGAAATTTCGCTAATTAAAGGTGCATTTTTTCCCTATTTAAAAATACATGGTAAAATATGAACCAATCAGAAGGCTAGTTTTTTTTCCTATACAAATTGTATGGTAAAACTTAAATACGCTTAAAAATTTGTTATTTATATAATTTTAATTAAATATTGATTAAATTTGAATAAATATTAAATAAATATTCAAAAATTAATTGTGTATTTCAATATTTCCAACTTAAAATATTATAAAAATTAAATAAAATATATCTTATTACTAAGACCCTATGAAATTCAAAGTACCATGTAGAAAACATATTAAAATTATTATGTTACATTAATTAGGAAAATTTTAATTTGCTTTTTTAGCGAAAACTGTAAGAGATAGAACAAAAGTTTAAATGCAAAAAATGTTCCTTGCATAAAATTAAACAATTCTGTATGAAAAATTTTGCTGTAAAGTTAATTGTTTTCCCGTGAAAAGCAAATAAAGTAAAAAATTAAATTGCAATTTTCGGAAAAACGGTAAGAGATAGAACAAAAGTTTAAATGTAAAAAATGTTCCTTACATAAAAATAAACAACTTTCGTTTGAAAAATTTTTTCGAAAAAACAATCATTTTCCCTCGAGAAAGTAAATAACCAGTCCTGTTTTTTTCGTTAATGCAAAATCCAACTATTTTTGTCCTTAAATTTAAAAAAAGTATAAATATAATTTCACAAGAAGTTTTAAACCATTTTGCTTGTTTGTCTTGTAGTGTTCACTACTAACGGTTGCTATGACAACGAATTTTATTTTCTTTAAAACAATGGTATTGTTATGTTCAACAATAAATAATCTTGCAACCCAATTTTGAAGCCGACACCCTCAATCGATTACGTTGAAATTTTGTAAGCACTCTGACTTTGAATGACATTGAATTTTTATGGTTGACTTGATCAAATTTTCTCTTCGCTTCCGCCATATTTTGTTAAATGGGGGGGAGGGATGTTATTACTCAATTTTAAAGCAGATATCTTCAACCGATTGAGTTGAAATTTTGTATACACGTTTAGATTTGATAACAAAACATGGTAAGGTTAGTGGCGTTATTATTTTTCCATCACTTCCACTATAATTGATTTATCTATAAATGATTCAGCTATATCGATTCTAAGGGACTTCTAAATTATAGAAAGATGCGATTTTGGACATTCGACAGAGACTTGCTTGAATTGAGGGTGAACCTATGCGCAGTACTATTACATGTAATCCTCGTGTGCGCACAAGCAATTTTTAAGGCCTACATGTGCGCAGTAACAAAATATAAATTTAGCGTATGCGCAGTTGCAAGATTCAGGATAAATGCATGCGCACAACTATAATTATTGATTAATCTGTGGGCACTTCCCGGATATAATACCCAAATATGCGCACTAACAAAATATAAAGTCCCTGTATGTGCAGTTGTAATATTCAGGATCAACCCATGCGCAGTATTATTACATGTAATCCACATGTGCGCACATGCAATATATAAGGCCTACATATGCGCAGTAGCAAAATATTAACCAAGCTAATGCGCAGTTCTAAGATTCAGGTAAAATGCATGCGCAGAACTATCATTTGTGATTAATTTATGCGCATTTTCAATATTTAAGGACCAAATATGCCCATTTACAAAATATAGGGTTCCCGTTTGCGCAGTTGTAATATTTAGAATCAACCCATGCGCAGTACTACATCATGTAATCCACATGCGTGTACTAGCAATATATAAGGCCTATATACGCGCAGTAACAAAATATAAATTCAGCGTATGCGTAGTTGTAAGATTCAGGATAAATGCATACGCACAACTATAATTATTGATTAATCTGTGCGCACTTGCCGGATATAATACTCAAATATGCGCACTAACAAAATATAAAGTCCCTGTATGCGCAGTTGTAATATTCAGGATCAACCCATGCGCAGTACTATTACATGTAATCCACATGTGCGCACTAGCAATATATAAGGCCAACATATGCGCAGTAGCAAAATATTAATGAAGCTAATGCGCAGTTCTAAGATTCAGGTAAAATGCATGCGCAGAACTATAATTTGAGATTAATTTATGCGCATTTTCAATATTTAAGGACCAAATATGCCCATTTACAAAATATAAGGTCCCTGTTTGCGCAGTTGTAATATTTAGAATCAACCCATGCGCAGTAATATTTCATGTAATCCACATGCGTGCACTAGCAATGTATTAGGCCTACTTACGCGCAGTAACAAAATATAAATTCAGCGTATGCGTAGTTGTAAGATTTAGGATAAATGCATGGGCCGAACTATAATTTGTGATTAATATGTACGTACTTCCAATATATAAGACCCAAATATGCACACTTACAAAATTTAAGGTCAATGTGTGCGCAGTTGTTATATTCCAGATTATCCCATGCGCAGAACAATTATATGGGATCAAAGTGTGCGCAATAACAATATATAAGACCCAAATATGCGCACTTACAAAATATAAGGCCCCTGTATGAGCCGTTGTTATATTCAGGATCAATCCATGTGCAGAACTATTTTATGAAATCAAGCTGTGCGTATTACCCATAAATAAGGCCTAAATATTTGCAGTTACATAATATCTGTCTGTCCGTATGCACATCTGTCTGCCAACACGATAACTCAAAAACGAAAAGAGATATTAAGATGAAATTTTTATAGCGTACTCAGGATGTAAAAAGTGAGGTGAAGTTCGTAAATGATCATTATACGTCAATTGATTTCTGGGTCTGTGGAACCCATCTTGTAAACCGTTAGAGATATAACAAAAATTTTAATGTAAAAAATATTCCTTATAAAGAAATAACAAACTTTTGCATAAAACATTTTTTTGAAAACATGACTGTTTACCCATGCGGACGCAAATTAGGCGTAAATTATATAGAATGTATTATATAATAATCAATATCAGTTATATGGAAATGAAATTTTCATTATAATATTTATAAATAACACTATTTTGATGACATCTTGTTCGGCATATTTCTTGACGTACGAGGCTCAGTATTCAACAGTAATTCAATGTATGCATAATGGTGAGTTAAAATTATTACAGACACTTTCAACTTAAATACTATTGCCTGGCAAAAAGAAGTGATATCCCACCAAAAACATAAATGTGTAAAAAGGCGTAGATGTCACAGAATTCCAATAAACTCAATTACGTCAGCCCAAAAAAGTTGTGAAATCCCGTAGAGAAAAAAATTCTTCGAAAAAAAATTATAAAAATGCCATAAATTTATTGAGTAACTTTTCCGTAAAGAAACATTAAAGTATTACATTAGCAACTTTTCGGTGACGTCATACCTACACGCACCTGTATAGGAGAACAAAAGAAAATCGTTAACCCCCTACTACCTCCCTCCTCCCATCTAATGTTATGACGTTATAATTTTTTCACAACTTTTTTTAAACATCAAAATTTAAATTTAAACAATCGAAAGTATTCTTCAGATAAAAGTCAAGCACTTACTTAACAAAAGCCTAATTTTTTTTTACTAAAGTACGAAAATTATTGGTTTAAATTTCTTGTGTAGGTTTCTCCTTAGTACGTATTTATTTTATATTTTACTTCGCAAGTTTTTTATTTTTAGATTCGTTTTTATATTCCGAAAACTTGCGAAGTAAAATATAAAATAAATACGTACTAAGGAGAAACCTACACAAGAAATTTAAACCAATAATTTTCGTACTTTAGTAAAAAAAAATTAGGCTTTTGTTAAGTAAGTGCTTGACTTTTATCTGAAGAATACTTTCGATTGTTTAAATTTAAATTTTGATGTTTAAAAAAAGTTGTGAAAAAATTATAACGTCATAACATTAGATGGGAGGAGGGAGGTAGTAGGGGGTTAACGATTTTCTTTTGTTCTCCTATACAGGTGCGTGTAGGTATGACGTCACCGAAAAGTTGCTAATGTAATACTTTAATGTTTCTTTACGGAAAAGTTACTCAATAAATTTATGGCATTTTTATAATTTTTTTTCGAAGAATTTTTTTCTCTACGGGATTTCACAACTTTTTTGGGCTGACGTAATTGAGTTTATTGGAATTCTGTGACATCTACGCCTTTTTACACATTTATGTTTTTGGTGGGATATACTTTTTAAGTTTACCTTAAAAATATTATTGTTTTGTATGATTGAAATAATTAATATTAAACTATGTTTATTAATAATTGTTAATAAAAAAATTAAATATATTTTAATTTATAAAATAAATATTATTATTAAATTTATAATTTATTATTTTATATATTATAGAAATTGAAAAAATAAATCATGTTTACTACGACAGTAAATTAGAAATACTATTTAATTTTTATGTGTTTTCTACATGGTACTTTGACTTACATAGGGACTTATATTATTGTGAATAATGATATAATTGAAAACCTTTATTTTTTATTTGATAGAATTATTATATTTTATCATTTAAATATTTATAATAAATACATTATTTTTATAAAGTAAAAAAATATGGCCGAAGAAAATTCTACAGCTGTTGCAGCAACTGCGGTTACTGCTGCTTCTACAACACCAACAAAAAAAGCAACAGCTTCTGGTGCTAAACGTACAAAACAACATTCAAAACCAACACATCCACGTACATCAGAAATGGTTGTTAACGCAATTAAAAATTTAAAAGAACGTGGTGGTTCATCATTACAAGCAATTAAAAAATATTTAGCTGCAAATTATAAAGTGGATTCTGATAAAATTTCACCATTTATTAAAAAATATTTAAAAGCTGCTGTAACTGAGGGAGCCTTGGTACAAACTAAAGGTAAAGGTGCATCTGGTTCATTCAAATTGGCTGCTTCCGCTTCATCTAATTCTTCAGCTAAATCAAAAGTATCCAAAAAAGAAAGTGGAGCAAAAGGTTCAGCAAAGAGTGCTAAAAGTAAACGGGCACCAAAAGAAAAGAAAGCCACAACTACATCATTGGCAGCCAAAAAGCCTAAAGCAAAAAAAGCGACTCCATCATCATCAACTGCTGCTAAAAAAGTTACTGCAAAATCATCAGCGGCATCAAAAAAAGCACCAGTTAAAGCAAAACCAGCAAAAAGTACAAAATCCGCTGCCAAAAGTAGCCCTGCTCGTAAACCGAAAGCACCAAAAGCTAAGAAAGCTTCTGTTGCCAAATCATCTCCTACAAAAATTAAAAAAGCAGCACCAAAAAAGAAATGATCTGTTACTTTAATAATATATTGAAATATTTCATTATTTTTGCTAAAAAATGAAAATAACATAGGCCTTAATACAGGCCACAAATTAATATTTGATAAGAGTAAATTATTTTTTGTATAAATATTTTATAAAATAATAGTTAAGAAACATTTGCCACAGTCAGTACCACGGATGGGTGGCCACTTGAGAATACTGTGTGCGGTTGCATTTTTAATTAAAATATATGGTATAATAAATAAGTATATATTTAAATTGATTACTTCATTGAAAATTTTAATAATATACTTTAATATTAATGATATTTATGAAAAATATATATTTGTAAAAATTTTCATTTATTACTGGCAACAGCCATACCACGTTGAAAACACCGGTTCTCGTCCGATCACCGAAGTTAAGCAACATTGGGCACAGTCAGTACTTGGATGGGTGACCGCTTGGGAACACTGTGTGCGGTTGCCTTTTTATATTAAAAATATAAATTATTTTTCTTCTTTTCTTTTTTTTTACACACCATATATAAATATATGTTATTTAGAAATGTAAACCTTTTATATTATTCGTCAACAAATAAATATTATTTTTTGTATAAAATTTTATTGCATTTATAACTCATATCATGGTTACTTTAAAGCGAGAAGTTTTTTTAATATTTCAAATGAATATAAAATAATATAAATTTTATGAAATTTATTTATTTTTAGAAATAGCAATCGCTTATAATTATAACAAAATTTTAATAATGTTTAATTTTATTTCAATAATTTATATATATATATATATATATATATTTTTTAATAAAAATAATATACTCTTATTTAATAATATATGTTGGTCCTATATATAGGACCGAAAATATTTCTTATTTGTTTTTTTTTTTTTAAATTGTCATTTAAAACGCTTATGCACGTTCTCCACGAATACGTCTTGCCAATTGTATATCCTTAGGCATAATTGTAACACGCTTTGCATGAATTGCGCATAAATTGGTATCTTCAAATAAACCTACTAAATAGGCTTCACTAGCTTCTTGTAATGCCATAACAGCTGAACTTTGGAAACGTAAATCGGTTTTAAAATCTTGTGCAATTTCACGTACTAAACGTTGGAATGGTAATTTACGAATTAACAATTCAGTACTTTTTTGATAACGACGAATTTCTCGTAAAGCTACTGTACCAGGACGATATCTGTGTGGTTTTTTTACTCCACCAGTTGCTGGTGCACTTTTACGTGCAGCTTTCGTTGCTAATTGTTTTCTTGGTGCTTTACCACCAGTTGATTTACGTGCAGTTTGCTTGGTTCTAGCCATTTTCAAATAATAATGTTTTTACAAAAAAACACACAATTTTAAAAATTATATTCGACAATTTGATACTACAAAGTCAAATGTTTAAATGCGAAATAAATGTGTTGTATTTATATTTATATGAAATTTCAAAATTTTTGTTGTCATATCCTATTGGATAGCTATCAGAGTATGGACTAATCAAATTGTATAGGCGTGGCTTAAAAAATCTTTAATGCTTTATATAAAAAGGCACAATTGTACCGGCGCTCACATACATTACAATACTTGTGAGGTTAACACACGTGTTATCCGTTCGTTAAAATATTGTAAATAATTTTTTATTAAAATGACTGGCAGAGGAAAAGGTGGAAAGGGTCTTGGAAAAGGGGGTGCAAAACGTCATAGAAAAGTTTTGCGTGATAATATCCAAGGTATTACAAAACCTGCAATTCGTCGTTTAGCACGACGAGGTGGAGTAAAACGTATCTCTGGTTTAATTTATGAAGAAACACGTGGTGTACTTAAAGTATTCCTTGAAAATGTTATTCGGGATGCTGTTACATATACTGAACACGCAAAACGTAAAACAGTTACAGCTATGGATGTTGTATATGCATTAAAACGACAAGGTCGTACTTTGTATGGTTTTGGAGGTTAAGAAAATATAATAATTTACTTAAAATATTTAGTAAATTTATTAAAGAATATTTAATACATCCGATAAATTTAAACAGGCTTTCCTTTTTGGGAAGCCACTAATTTTATTTATATAAGAGTAAATAAATTTGTTAATAAATATAACATATTATATAATTTGTTTACAACAAATTATTTTGTTTATAACATACATTACCAAATATTTTTATTTTTTTTTTTTTTTTTATTGTAATATATCTGCAATAATAAATTATAATTTGTATATTATCTATTTTATTTTACAATAACTTATTGAATTTTTGAAAAAATTTTATTATAAATTAATATACTATTATATTTTTTATATATACAAGTTAAGAGTAACAAGTATCGATAGGAGATTATCGAATTTATAACTAATAAAACATTTCGCCTTAATCAAAGAAAATAAAGATTTTGCTATACCATTTTTTATACTTTCAATAAATAATTTATTATTAAATTTTTATTATTTCATTTATTTTTTAAAATTATTAAAAATATTTTTCTAATAATTATAAGCGTACATAAACAAGTAGTAAATGTAAAATGAAAATAATAAAGGTAATGTAATGCATTTGCATTACACTGATTTACGATATATATTCCGCGATATCCTTTATTATATTTAAAATTAATAATATTGATATACTAATAATAGATATATTCAAGCTATTAATATATAAAATTTTATATTAAATATGATATTAATAATTGTTTATTTTATTTTTTTGTATATATAAAAATAATTTACTCTTATTTAAAAAATTTGATGGCTCTCTTAAAAAGAGAGCCGTTTTTATATGTTGATGTATTTTTATGTTATCAATTAAATAATATTTTCGATTTATTTATTTTGAACTTGTATATTTTGTAACAGCTTTAGTACCTTCACTAACAGCGTGCTTTGCCAATTCACCAGGTAATAATAATCGAACTGCGGTTTGAATTTCCCGACTTGTGATTGTTGAACGTTTATTATAATGTGCTAAACGTGATGCTTCAGCAGCAATACGTTCAAAAATATCATTAACAAAACTGTTCATGATACTCATAGCTTTACTAGAGATACCAGTATCAGGATGCACTTGTTTTAATACTTTGTAAATGTAAATTGCATATGATTCCTTGCGCTTCCTCTTCTTTTTCTTATCACTCTTTGATATATTTTTTTGAGCTTTGCCAGCTTTTTTTGCTGCTTTTCCACTTGTTTTTGGTGGCATTGTTACAAACAATTAATATACACAGATAGTTACAGAACACCAGTCAGTATATGTATGAGCGTGTCGTGTATACAACTAGCGTATTATATACGCGAAGATGGATATAACAATAAAAATGAATACTACTCTCTGATTGGCTAAAAATAATACTATAAGGTGATTGGTTTATTTTTAAAGTTTTATATTTTATAAATATTATAAATTAAAATACCCAAATAACATTTTAAACATTTATGTTACAATCCCCGTAACGTACACATCTGTGTGATTATATTTACAAAAAAAAATATTAATTAAATAAATTTATTCGCTATGTCTGGACGAGGTAAAGGTGGTAAAGTAAAGGGAAAGGCAAAGTCAAGATCAAGCCGAGCAGGATTACAATTTCCTGTTGGAAGAATTCACAGATTATTACGAAAAGGAAATTATGCTGAACGAGTAGGTGCTGGTGCCCCAGTATATTTGGCTGCTGTTATGGAATATTTGGCTGCAGAAGTTCTCGAGTTAGCTGGTAATGCTGCCCGTGATAACAAAAAAACACGTATCATTCCACGTCATTTACAATTGGCAATTCGTAATGATGAAGAATTAAATAAATTATTATCTGGTGTAACAATTGCTCAAGGTGGTGTATTACCAAACATTCAAGCAGTGTTATTACCAAAGAAAACTGAAAAGAAAGCATAAATTAAAAACATTGCATTAATTTTTATAATAATAATACATCGATCATAGGCCTTTTAATAAAAGGCCACAAATTTATTTAAAATAAGAGTAAAAATTATTTTTATAAATAATATATTATAATATTTTTTTAAAGAATCAATTTAAATAATTATAAATTAATGATTCTTTTTTTTTTTTTCTTTTTTTATATGTTATTATGGAAATAATTCATCATATTATGATGACATTTAGGTAACATATTATAAGAATATTCATAAAATATTATCAAAATAATATTGTATTATGATGATATTTAGACAAAATATTATAAGAATATACACAAAATATTATCAAAATAATATCATTAGATAACAAAACTGTTCATGATACTCATACCTTTACTAGAGATAAAAGTATCAGGATGCACTTGTATTAATACATATTATCACAACATCACAAAATATTTTTTAAAAGGAAAAATTTTTTTAAAATTATTATAAAATTTGATTGAATTAAATTTCAATTTATTTTTTTAATAATTAAAGAAAAAAAAAAAAAAAAGCATATAAACTTTCTATTGAAAATGTTATTTTAAACTAGATGGCCAAGTGAACTTCGTTACACAAACAATATATGACGTATTCGTTATTTAAATAATCAGTATCCTTTGATATTATATCAATACGTTACTCTCTTCTTTTGATACATATTAATAAAATTTCAATTTATAAGATTTTATGTCAATTATATAAATAATATTATAAATTTTCTAAATACATAAGTTAAGTAACAAAAAATTTGAATAACAAGATAAATTTATATATTATGTTTTAATACTCGATACTATAATATATCGCATCCGTTACCAATTATTCGGTATCCTTTGATTTATACACAGAATGAACTAAAAATATATATCAAATTTATTTTATTTATTTATATATTTAATATTATTATTATTATTTTATATTACAAAGTTTCTTAACGAAGCTTACAATGATTTCTCATATCGTACTTAACAAAATTATTTAGATCATATAAAATTTAAATTGTTAAAAAATTTGTATATTTATTATTATTATTATTTATTTTTATTAAAATTACATAACATAAAATTAATAATATTTTAATAATTATATAAATTAATTCTTATTTAAAATAATCTTATATTAATCTCAACAAATACTCTAATAATATATTTTGTCATAAATTTTTTTATATTTAAAATAAATATTATAATATATAAATACTTATATCAGTATAAAATTTCTTTATATAATTATGAAAAAATTAATTTAATAGTTAATTATTGATATTAATGCATAAATAAAAGTATTTTCTAATGAAATATATTTTGTCAATGTTCGATTAACACATTTCATAATAATACGTTTTCATTATTGACAAAAAAAGTTTTTCTAAAAATGAAATCTTATACTATAATATATATATTTATATATTAAATTTTTTAATTATTTATATACTAATAATTTATAATAAATCGATATTAAATAAAAAATAAAAATATATACTTTTTAAGTTTACCTTAAAAATATTATTGTTTTGTATGATTGAAATAATTAATATTAAACTATGTTTATTAATAATTGTTAATAAAAAAATTAAATATATTTTAATTTATAAAATAAATATTATTATTAAATTTATAATTTATTATTTTATATATTATAGAAATTGAAAAAATAAATCATGTTTACTACGACAGTAAATTAGAAATACTATTTAATTTTTATGTGTTTTCTACATGGTACTTTGACTTACATAGGGACTTATATTATTGTGAATAATGATATAATTGAAAACCTTTATTTTTTATTTGATAGAATTATTATATTTTATCATTTAAATATTTATAATAAATACATTATTTTTATAAAGTAAAAAAATATGGCCGAAGAAAATTCTACAGCTGTTGCAGCAACTGCGGTTACTGCTGCTTCTACAACACCAACAAAAAAAGCAACAGCTTCTGGTGCTAAACGTACAAAACAACATTCAAAACCAACACATCCACGTACATCAGAAATGGTTGTTAACGCAATTAAAAATGTAAAAGAACGTGGTGGTTCATCATTACAAGCAATTAAAAAATATTTAGCTGCAAATTATAAAGTGGATTCTGATAAAATTTCACCATTTATTAAAAAATATTTAAAAGCTGCTGTAACTGAGGGAGCCTTGGTATAAACTAAAGGTAAAGGTGCATCTGGTTCATTCAAATTGGCTGCTTCCGCTTCATCTAATTCTTCAGCTAAATCAAAAGTATCCAAAAAAGAAAGTGGAGCAAAAGGTTCAGCAAAGAGTGCTAAAAGTAAACGGGCACCAAAAGAAAAGAAAGCCACAACTACATCATTGGCAGCCAAAAAGCCTAAAGCAAAAAAAGCGACTCCATCATCATCAACTGCTGCTAAAAAAGTTACTGCAAAATCATCAGCGGCATCAAAAAAAGCACCAGTTAAAGCAAAACCAGCAAAAAGTACAAAATCCGCTGCCAAAAGTAGCCCTGCTCGTAAACCGAAAGCACCAAAAGCTAAGAAAGCTTCTGTTGCCAAATCATCTCCTACAAAAATTAAAAAAGCAGCACCAAAAAAGAAATGATCTGTTACTTTAATAATATATTGAAATATTTCATTATTTTTGCTAAAAAATGAAAATAACATAGGCCTTAATACAGGCCACAAATTAATATTTGATAAGAGTAAATTATTTTTTGTATAAATATTTTATAAAATAATAGTTAAGAAACATTTGCCACAGTCAGTACCACGGATGGGTGGCCACTTGAGAATACTGTGTGCGGTTGCATTTTTATTTAAAATATATGGTATAATAAATAAGTATATATTTAAATTGATTACTTCATTGAAAATTTTAATAATATACTTTAATATTAATGATATTTATGAAAAATATATATTTGTAAAAATTTTCATTTATTACTGGCAACAGCCATACCACGTTGAAAACACCGGTTCTCGTCCGATCACCGAAGTTAAGCAACATTGGGCACAGTCAGTACTTGGATGGGTGACCGCTTGGGAACACTGTGTGCGGTTGCCTTTTTATATTAAAAATATAAATTATTTTTCTTCTTTTCTTTTTTTTTACACACCATATATAAATATATGTTATTTAGAAATGTAAACCTTTTATATTATTCGTCAACAAATAAATATTATTTTTTGTATAAAATTTTATTGCATTTATAACTCATATCATGGTTACTTTAAAGCGAGAAGTTTTTTTAATATTTCAAATGAATATAAAATAATATAAATTTTATGAAATTTATTTATTTTTAGAAATAGCAATCGCTTATAATTATAACAAAATTTTAATAATGTTTAATTTTATTTCAATAATTTATATATATATATATATATATATTTTTTAATAAAAATAATATACTCTTATTTAATAATATATGTTGGTCCTATATATAGGACCGAAAATATTTCTTATTTGTTTTTTTTTTTTTAAATTGTCATTTAAAACGCTTATGCACGTTCTCCACGAATACGTCTTGCCAATTGTATATCCTTAGGCATAATTGTAACACGCTTTGCATGAATTGCGCATAAATTGGTATCTTCAAATAAACCTACTAAATAGGCTTCACTAGCTTCTTGTAATGCCATAACAGCTGAACTTTGGAAACGTAAATCGGTTTTAAAATCTTGTGCAATTTCACGTACTAAACGTTGGAATGGTAATTTACGAATTAACAATTCAGTACTTTTTTGATAACGACGAATTTCTCGTAAAGCTACTGTACCAGGACGATATCTGTGTGGTTTTTTTACTCCACCAGTTGCTGGTGCACTTTTACGTGCAGCTTTCGTTGCTAATTGTTTTCTTGGTGCTTTACCACCAGTTGATTTACGTGCAGTTTGCTTGGTTCTAGCCATTTTCAAATAATAATGTTTTTACAAAAAAACACACAATTTTAAAAATTATATTCGACAATTTGATACTACAAAGTCAAATGTTTAAATGCGAAATAAATGTGTTGTATTTATATTTATATGAAATTTCAAAATTTTTGTTGTCATATCCTATTGGATAGCTATCAGAGTATGGACTAATCAAATTGTATAGGCGTGGCTTAAAAAATCTTTAATGCTTTATATAAAAAGGCACAATTGTACCGGCGCTCACATACATTACAATACTTGTGAGGTTAACACACGTGTTATCCGTTCGTTAAAATATTGTAAATAATTTTTTATTAAAATGACTGGCAGAGGAAAAGGTGGAAAGGGTCTTGGAAAAGGGGGTGCAAAACGTCATAGAAAAGTTTTGCGTGATAATATCCAAGGTATTACAAAACCTGCAATTCGTCGTTTAGCACGACGAGGTGGAGTAAAACGTATCTCTGGTTTAATTTATGAAGAAACACGTGGTGTACTTAAAGTATTCCTTGAAAATGTTATTCGGGATGCTGTTACATATACTGAACACGCAAAACGTAAAACAGTTACAGCTATGGATGTTGTATATGCATTAAAACGACAAGGTCGTACTTTGTATGGTTTTGGAGGTTAAGAAAATATAATAATTTACTTAAAATATTTAGTAAATTTATTAAAGAATATTTAATACATCCGATAAATTTAAACAGGCTTTCCTTTTTGGGAAGCCACTAATTTTATTTATATAAGAGTAAATAAATTTGTTAATAAATATAACATATTATATAATTTGTTTACAACAAATTATTTTGTTTATAACATACATTACCAAATATTTTTATTTATTTTTTTTTTTTTTATTGTAATATATCTGCAATAATAAATTATAATTTGTATATTATCTATTTTATTTTACAATAACTTATTGAATTTTTGAAAAAATTTTATTATAAATTAATATACTATTATATTTTTTATATATACAAGTTAAGAGTAACAAGTATCGATAGGAGATTATCGAATTTATAACTAATAAAACATTTCGCCTTAATCAAAGAAAATAAAGATTTTGCTATACCATTTTTTATACTTTCAATAAATAATTTATTATTAAATTTTTATTATTTCATTTATTTTTTAAAATTATTAAAAATATTTTTCTAATAATTATAAGCGTACATAAACAAGTAGTAAATGTAAAATGAAAATAATAAAGGTAATGTAATGCATTTGCATTACACTGATTTACGATATATATTCCGCGATATCCTTTATTATATTTAAAATTAATAATATTGATATACTAATAATAGATATATTCAAGCTATTAATATATAAAATTTTATATTAAATATGATATTAATAATTGTTTATTTTATTTTTTTGTATATATATTTTTTGTATATAATAATTTACTCTTATTTAAAAAATTTGATGGCTCTCTTAAAAAGAGAGCCGTTTTTATATGTTGATGTATTTTTATGTTATCAATTAAATAATATTTTCGATTTATTTATTTTGAACTTGTATATTTTGTAACAGCTTTAGTACCTTCACTAACAGCGTGCTTTGCCAATTCACCAGGTAATAATAATCGAACTGCGGTTTGAATTTCCCGACTTGTGATTGTTGAACGTTTATTATAATGTGCTAAACGTGATGCTTCAGCAGCAATACGTTCAAAAATATCATTAACAAAACTGTTCATGATACTCATAGCTTTACTAGAGATACCAGTATCAGGATGCACTTGTTTTAATACTTTGTAAATGTAAATTGCATATGATTCCTTGCGCTTCCTCTTCTTTTTCTTATCACTCTTTGATATATTTTTTTGAGCTTTGCCAGCTTTTTTTGCTGCTTTTCCACTTGTTTTTGGTGGCATTGTTACAAACAATTAATATACACAGATAGTTACAGAACACCAGTCAGTATATGTATGAGCGTGTCGTGTATACAACTAGCGTATTATATACGCGAAGATGGATATAACAATAAAAATGAATACTACTCTCTGATTGGCTGAAAATAATACTATAAGGTGATTGGTTTATTTTTAAAGTTTTATATTTTATAAATATTATAAATTAAAATACCCAAATAACATTTTAAACATTTATGTTACAATCCCCGTAACGTACACATCTGTGTGATTATATTTACAAAAAAAAATATTAATTAAATAAATTTATTCGCTATGTCTGGACGAGGTAAAGGTGGTAAAGTAAAGGGAAAGGCAAAGTCAAGATCAAGCCGAGCAGGATTACAATTTCCTGTTGGAAGAATTCACAGATTATTACGAAAAGGAAATTATGCTGAACGAGTAGGTGCTGGTGCCCCAGTATATTTGGCTGCTGTTATGGAATATTTGGCTGCAGAAGTTCTCGAGTTAGCTGGTAATGCTGCCCGTGATAACAAAAAAACACGTATCATTCCACGTCATTTACAATTGGCAATTCGTAATGATGAAGAATTAAATAAATTATTATCTGGTGTAACAATTGCTCAAGGTGGTGTATTACCAAACATTCAAGCAGTGTTATTACCAAAGAAAACTGAAAAGAAAGCATAAATTAAAAACATTGCATTAATTTTTATAATAATAATACATCGATCATAGGCCTTTTAATAAAAGGCCACAAATTTATTTAAAATAAGAGTAAAAATTATTTTTATAAATAATATATTATAATATTTTTTTAAAGAATCAATTTAAATAATTATAAATTAATGATTCTTTTTTTTTTTTTCTTTTTTTATATGTTATTATGGAAATAATTCATCATATTATGATGACATTTAGGTAACATATTATAAGAATATTCATAAAATATTATCAAAATAATATTGTATTATGATGATATTTAGACAAAATATTATAAGAATATACACAAAATATTATCAAAATAATATCATTAGATAACAAAACTGTTCATGATACTCATACCTTTACTAGAGATAAAAGTATCAGGATGCACTTGTATTAATACATATTATCACAACATCACAAAATATTTTTTAAAAGGAAAAATTTTTTTAAAATTATTATAAAATTTGATTGAATTAAATTTCAATTTATTTTTTTAATAATTAAAGAAAAAAAAAAAAAAAAGCATATAAACTTTCTATTGAAAATGTTATTTTAAACTAGATGGCCAAGTGAACTTCGTTACACAAACAATATATGACGTATTCGTTATTTAAATAATCAGTATCCTTTGATATTATATCAATACGTTACTCTCTTCTTTTGATACATATTAATAAAATTTCAATTTATAAGATTTTATGTCAATTATATAAATAATATTATAAATTTTCTAAATACATAAGTTAAGTAACAAAAAATTTGAATAACAAGATAAATTTATATATTATGTTTTAATACTCGATACTATAATATATCGCATCCGTTACCAATTATTCGGTATCCTTTGATTTATACACAGAATGAACTAAAAATATATATCAAATTTATTTTATTTATTTATATATTTAATATTATTATTATTATTTTATATTACAAAGTTTCTTAACGAAGCTTACAATGATTTCTCATATCGTACTTAACAAAATTATTTAGATCATATAAAATTTAAATTGTTAAAAAATTTGTATATTTATTATTATTATTATTTATTTTTATTAAAATTACATAACATAAAATTAATAATATTTTAATAATTATATAAATTAATTCTTATTTAAAATAATCTTATATTAATCTCAACAAATACTCTAATAATATATTTTGTCATAAATTTTTTTATATTTAAAATAAATATTATAATATATAAATACTTATATCAGTATAAAATTTCTTTATATAATTATGAAAAAATTAATTTAATAGTTAATTATTGATATTAATGCATAAATAAAAGTATTTTCTAATGAAATATATTTTGTCAATGTTCGATTAACACATTTCATAATAATACGTTTTCATTATTGACAAAAAAAGTTTTTCTAAAAATGAAATCTTATACTATAATATATATATTTATATATTAAATTTTTTAATTATTTATATACTAATAATTTATAATAAATCGATATTAAATAAAAAATAAAAATATATACTTTTTAAGTTTACCTTAAAAATATTATTGTTTTGTATGATTGAAATAATTAATATTAAACTATGTTTATTAATAATTGTTAATAAAAAAATTAAATATATTTTAATTTATAAAATAAATATTATTATTAAATTTATAATTTATTATTTTATATATTATAGAAATTGAAAAAATAAATCATGTTTACTACGACAGTAAATTAGAAATACTATTTAATTTTTATGTGTTTTCTACATGGTACTTTGACTTACATAGGGACTTATATTATTGTGAATAATGATATAATTGAAAACCTTTATTTTTTATTTGATAGAATTATTATATTTTATCATTTAAATATTTATAATAAATACATTATTTTTATAAAGTAAAAAAATATGGCCGAAGAAAATTCTACAGCTGTTGCAGCAACTGCGGTTACTGCTGCTTCTACAACACCAACAAAAAAAGCAACAGCTTCTGGTGCTAAACGTACAAAACAACATTCAAAACCAACACATCCACGTACATCAGAAATGGTTGTTAACGCAATTAAAAATTTAAAAGAACGTGGTGGTTCATCATTACAAGCAATTAAAAAATATTTAGCTGCAAATTATAAAGTGGATTCTGATAAAATTTCACCATTTATTAAAAAATATTTAAAAGCTGCTGTAACTGAGGGAGCCTTGGTACAAACTAAAGGTAAAGGTGCATCTGGTTCATTCAAATTGGCTGCTTCCGCTTCATCTAATTCTTCAGCTAAATCAAAAGTATCCAAAAAAGAAAGTGGAGCAAAAGGTTCAGCAAAGAGTGCTAAAAGTAAACGGGCACCAAAAGAAAAGAAAGCCACAACTACATCATTGGCAGCCAAAAAGCCTAAAGCAAAAAAAGCGACTCCATCATCATCAACTGCTGCTAAAAAAGTTACTGCAAAATCATCAGCGGCATCAAAAAAAGCACCAGTTAAAGCAAAACCAGCAAAAAGTACAAAATCCGCTGCCAAAAGTAGCCCTGCTCGTAAACCGAAAGCACCAAAAGCTAAGAAAGCTTCTGTTGCCAAATCATCTCCTACAAAAATTAAAAAAGCAGCACCAAAAAAGAAATGATCTGTTACTTTAATAATATATTGAAATATTTCATTATTTTTGCTAAAAAATGAAAATAACATAGGCCTTAATACAGGCCACAAATTAATATTTGATAAGAGTAAATTATTTTTTGTATAAATATTTTATAAAATAATAGTTAAGAAACATTTGCCACAGTCAGTACCACGGATGGGTGGCCACTTGAGAATACTGTGTGCGGTTGCATTTTTATTTAAAATATATGGTATAATAAATAAGTATATATTTAAATTGATTACTTCATTGAAAATTTTAATAATATACTTTAATATTAATGATATTTATGAAAAATATATATTTGTAAAAATTTTCATTTATTACTGGCAACAGCCATACCACGTTGAAAACACCGGTTCTCGTCCGATCACCGAAGTTAAGCAACATTGGGCACAGTCAGTACTTGGATGGGTGACCGCTTGGGAACACTGTGTGCGGTTGCCTTTTTATATTAAAAATATAAATTATTTTTCTTCTTTTCTTTTTTTTTACACACCATATATAAATATATGTTATTTAGAAATGTAAACCTTTTATATTATTCGTCAACAAATAAATATTATTTTTTGTATAAAATTTTATTGCATTTATAACTCATATCATGGTTACTTTAAAGCGAGAAGTTTTTTTAATATTTCAAATGAATATAAAATAATATAAATTTTATGAAATTTATTTATTTTTAGAAATAGCAATCGCTTATAATTATAACAAAATTTTAATAATGTTTAATTTTATTTCAATAATTTATATATATATATATATATATATTTTTTAATAAAAATAATATACTCTTATTTAATAATATATGTTGGTCCTATATATAGGACCGAAAATATTTCTTATTTGTTTTTTTTTTTTTTAAATTGTCATTTAAAACGCTTATGCACGTTCTCCACGAATACGTCTTGCCAATTGTATATCCTTAGGCATAATTGTAACACGCTTTGCATGAATTGCGCATAAATTGGTATCTTCAAATAAACCTACTAAATAGGCTTCACTAGCTTCTTGTAATGCCATAACAGCTGAACTTTGGAAACGTAAATCGGTTTTAAAATCTTGTGCAATTTCACGTACTAAACGTTGGAATGGTAATTTACGAATTAACAATTCAGTACTTTTTTGATAACGACGAATTTCTCGTAAAGCTACTGTACCAGGACGATATCTGTGTGGTTTTTTTACTCCACCAGTTGCTGGTGCACTTTTACGTGCAGCTTTCGTTGCTAATTGTTTTCTTGGTGCTTTACCACCAGTTGATTTACGTGCAGTTTGCTTGGTTCTAGCCATTTTCAAATAATAATGTTTTTACAAAAAAACACACAATTTTAAAAATTATATTCGACAATTTGATACTACAAAGTCAAATGTTTAAATGCGAAATAAATGTGTTGTATTTATATTTATATGAAATTTCAAAATTTTTGTTGTCATATCCTATTGGATAGCTATCAGAGTATGGACTAATCAAATTGTATAGGCGTGGCTTAAAAAATCTTTAATGCTTTATATAAAAAGGCACAATTGTACCGGCGCTCACATACATTACAATACTTGTGAGGTTAACACACGTGTTATCCGTTCGTTAAAATATTGTAAATAATTTTTTATTAAAATGACTGGCAGAGGAAAAGGTGGAAAGGGTCTTGGAAAAGGGGGTGCAAAACGTCATAGAAAAGTTTTGCGTGATAATATCCAAGGTATTACAAAACCTGCAATTCGTCGGTTAGCACGACGAGGTGGAGTAAAACGTATCTCTGGTTTAATTTATGAAGAAACACGTGGTGTACTTAAAGTATTCCTTGAAAATGTTATTCGGGATGCTGTTACATATACTGAACACGCAAAACGTAAAACAGTTACAGCTATGGATGTTGTATATGCATTAAAACGACAAGGTCGTACTTTGTATGGTTTTGGAGGTTAAGAAAATATAATAATTTACTTAAAATATTTAGTAAATTTATTAAAGAATATTTAATACATCCGATAAATTTAAACAGGCTTTCCTTTTTGGGAAGCCACTAATTTTATTTATATAAGAGTAAATAAATTTGTTAATAAATATAACATATTATATAATTTGTTTACAACAAATTATTTTGTCTATAACATACATTACCAAATATTTTTATTTATTTTTTTTTTTTTATTGTAATATATCTGCAATAATAAATTATAATTTGTATATTATCTATTTTATTTTACAATAACTTATTGAATTTTTGAAAAAATTTTATTATAAATTAATATACTATTATATTTTTTATATATACAAGTTAAGAGTAACAAGTATCGATAGGAGATTATCGAATTTATAACTAATAAAACATTTCGCCTTAATCAAAGAAAATAAAGATTTTGCTATACCATTTTTTATACTTTCAATAAATAATTTATTATTAAATTTTTATTATTTCATTTATTTTTTAAAATTATTAAAAATATTTTTCTAATAATTATAAGCGTACATAAACAAGTAGTAAATGTAAAATGAAAATAATAAAGGTAATGTAATGCATTTGCATTACACTGATTTACGATATATATTCCGCGATATCCTTTATTATATTTAAAATTAATAATATTGATATACTAATAATAGATATATTCAAGCTATTAATATATAAAATTTTATATTAAATATGATACTAATAATTGTTTATTTTATTTTTTTGTATATATAAAAATAATTTACTCTTATTTAAAAAATTTGATGGCTCTCTTAAAAAGAGAGCCGTTTTTATATGTTGATGTATTTTTATGTTATCAATTAAATAATATTTTCGATTTATTTATTTTGAACTTGTATATTTTGTAACAGCTTTAGTACCTTCACTAACAGCGTGCTTTGCCAATTCACCAGGTAATAATAATCGAACTGCGGTTTGAATTTCCCGACTTGTGATTGTTGAACGTTTATTATAATGTGCTAAACGTGATGCTTCAGCAGCAATACGTTCAAAAATATCATTAACAAAACTGTTCATGATACTCATAGCATTACTAGAGATACCAGTATCAGGATGCACTTGTTTTAATACTTTGTAAATGTAAATTGCATATGATTCCTTGCGCTTCCTCTTCTTTTTCTTATCACTCTTTGATATATTTTTTTGAGCTTTGCCAGCTTTTTTTGCTGCTTTTCCACTTGTTTTTGGTGGCATTGTTACAAACAATTAATATACACAGATAGTTACAGAACACCAGTCAGTATATGTATGAGCGTGTCGTGTATACAACTAGCGTATTATATACGCGAAGATGGATATAACAATAAAAATGAATACTACTCTCTGATTGGCTAAAAATAATACTATAAGGTGATTGGTTTATTTTTAAAGTTTTATATTTTATAAATATTATAAATTAAAATACCCAAATAACATTTTAAACATTTATGTTACAATCCCCGTAACGTACACATCTGTGTGATTATATTTACAAAAAAAAATATTAATTAAATAAATTTATTCGCTATGTCTGGACGAGGTAAAGGTGGTAAAGTAAAGGGAAAGGCAAAGTCAAGATCAAGCCGAGCAGGATTACAATTTCCTGTTGGAAGAATTCACAGATTATTACGAAAAGGAAATTATGCTGAACGAGTAGGTGCTGGTGCCCCAGTATATTTGGCTGCTGTTATGGAATATTTGGCTGCAGAAGTTCTCGAGTTAGCTGGTAATGCTGCCCGTGATAACAAAAAAACACGTATCATTCCACGTCATTTACAATTGGCAATTCGTAATGATGAAGAATTAAATAAATTATTATCTGGTGTAACAATTGCTCAAGGTGGTGTATTACCAAACATTCAAGCAGTGTTATTACCAAAGAAAACTGAAAAGAAAGCATAAATTAAAAACATTGCATTAATTTTTATAATAATAATACATCGATCATAGGCCTTTTAATAAAAGGCCACAAATTTATTTAAAATAAGAGTAAAAATTATTTTTATAAATAATATATTATAATATTTTTTTAAAGAATCAATTTAAATAATTATAAATTAATGATTCTTTTTTTTTTTTTCTTTTTTTATATGTTATTATGGAAATAATTCATCATATTATGATGACATTTAGGTAACATATTATAAGAATATTCATAAAATATTATCAAAATAATATTGTATTATGATGATATTTAGACAAAATATTATAAGAATATACACAAAATATTATCAAAATAATATCATTAGATAACAAAACTGTTCATGATACTCATACCTTTACTAGAGATAAAAGTATCAGGATGCACTTGTATTAATACATATTATCACAATATCACAAAATATTTTTTAAAAGGAAAAATTTTTTTAAAATTATTATAAAATTTGATTGAATTAAATTTCAATTTATTTTTTTAATAATTAAAGAAAAAAAAAAAAAAAAGCATATAAACTTTCTATTGAAAATGTTATTTTAAACTAGATGGCCAAGTGAACTTCGTTACACAAACAATATATGACGTATTCGTTATTTAAATAATCAGTATCCTTTGATATTATATCAATACGTTACTCTCTTCTTTTGATACATATTAATAAAATTTCAATTTATAAGATTTTATGTCAATTATATAAATAATATTATAAATTTTCTAAATACATAAGTTAAGTAACAAAAAATTTGAATAACAAGATAAATTTATATATTATGTTTTAATACTCGATACTATAATATATCGCATCCGTTACCAATTATTCGGTATCCTTTGATTTATACACAGAATGAACTAAAAATATATATCAAATTTATTTTATTTATTTATATATTTAATATTATTATTATTATTTTATATTACAAAGTTTCTTAACGAAGCTTACAATGATTTCTCATATCGTACTTAACAAAATTATTTAGATCATATAAAATTTAAATTGTTAAAAAATTTGTATATTTATTATTATTATTATTTATTTTTATTAAAATTACATAACATAAAATTAATAATATTTTAATAATTATATAAATTAATTCTTATTTAAAATAATCTTATATTAATCTCAACAAATACTCTAATAATATATTTTGTCATAAATTTTTTTATATTTAAAATAAATATTATAATATATAAATACTTATATCAGTATAAAATTTCTTTATATAATTATGAAAAAATTAATTTAATAGTTAATTATTGATATTAATGCATAAATAAAAGTATTTTCTAATGAAATATATTTTGTCAATGTTCGATTAACACATTTCATAATAATACGTTTTCATTATTGACAAAAAAAGTTTTTCTAAAAATGAAATCTTATACTATAATATATATATTTATATATTAAATTTTTTAATTATTTATATACTAATAATTTATAATAAATCGATATTAAATAAAAAATAAAAATATATACTTTTTAAGTTTACCTTAAAAATATTATTGTTTTGTATGATTGAAATAATTAATATTAAACTATGTTTATTAATAATTGTTAATAAAAAAATTAAATATATTTTAATTTATAAAATAAATATTATTATTAAATTTATAATTTATTATTTTATATATTATAGAAATTGAAAAAATAAATCATGTTTACTACGACAGTAAATTAGAAATACTATTTAATTTTTATGTGTTTTCTACATGGTACTTTGACTTACATAGGGACTTATATTATTGTGAATAATGATATAATTGAAAACCTTTATTTTTTATTTGATAGAATTATTATATTTTATCATTTAAATATTTATAATAAATACATTATTTTTATAAAGTAAAAAAATATGGCCGAAGAAAATTCTACAGCTGTTGCAGCAACTGCGGTTACTGCTGCTTCTACAACACCAACAAAAAAAGCAACAGCTTCTGGTGCTAAACGTACAAAACAACATTCAAAACCAACACATCCACGTACATCAGAAATGGTTGTTAACGCAATTAAAAATTTAAAAGAACGTGGTGGTTCATCATTACAAGCAATTAAAAAATATTTAGCTGCAAATTATAAAGTGGATTCTGATAAAATTTCACCATTTATTAAAAAATATTTAAAAGCTGCTGTAACTGAGGGAGCCTTGGTACAAACTAAAGGTAAAGGTGCATCTGGTTCATTCAAATTGGCTGCTTCCGCTTCATCTAATTCTTCAGCTAAATCAAAAGTATCCAAAAAAGAAAGTGGAGCAAAAGGTTCAGCAAAGAGTGCTAAAAGTAAACGGGCACCAAAAGAAAAGAAAGCCACAACTACATCATTGGCAGCCAAAAAGCCTAAAGCAAAAAAAACGACTCCATCATCATCAACTGCTGCTAAAAAAGTTACTGCAAAATCATCAGCGGCATCAAAAAAAGCACCAGTTAAAGCAAAACCAGCAAAAAGTACAAAATCCGCTGCCAAAAGTAGCCCTGCTCGTAAACCGAAAGCACCAAAAGCTAAGAAAGCTTCTGTTGCCAAATCATCTCCTACAAAAATTAAAAAAGCAGCACCAAAAAAGAAATGATCTGTTACTTTAATAATATATTGAAATATTTCATTATTTTTGCTAAAAAATGAAAATAACATAGGCCTTAATACAGGCCACAAATTAATATTTGATAAAAGTAAATTATTTTTTGTATAAATATTTTATAAAATAATAGTTAAGAAACATTTGCCACAGTCAGTACCACGGATGGGTGGCCACTTGAGAATACTGTGTGCGGTTGCATTTTTATTTAAAATATATGGTATAATAAATAAGTATATATTTAAATTGATTACTTCATTGAAAATTTTAATAATATACTTTAATATTAATGATATTTATGAAAAATATATATTTGTAAAAATTTTCATTTATTACTGGCAACAGCCATACCACGTTGAAAACACCGGTTCTCGTCCGATCACCGAAGTTAAGCAACATTGGGCACAGTCAGTACTTGGATGGGTGACCGCTTGGGAACACTGTGTGCGGTTGCCTTTTTATATTAAAAATATAAATTATTTTTCTTCTTTTCTTTTTTTTTACACACCATATATAAATATATGTTATTTAGAAATGTAAACCTTTTATATTATTCGTCAACAAATAAATATTATTTTTTGTATAAAATTTTATTGCATTTATAACTCATATCATGGTTACTTTAAAGCGAGAAGTTTTTTTAATATTTCAAATGAATATAAAATAATATAAATTTTATGAAATTTATTTATTTTTAGAAATAGCAATCGCTTATAATTATAACAAAATTTTAATAATGTTTAATTTTATTTCAATAATTTATATATATATATATATATATATTTTTTAATAAAAATAATATACTCTTATTTAATAATATATGTTGGTCCTATATATAGGACCGAAAATATTTCTTATTTGTTTTTTTTTTTTTAAATTGTCATTTAAAACGCTTATGCACGTTCTCCACGAATACGTCTTGCCAATTGTATATCCTTAGGCATAATTGTAACACGCTTTGCATGAATTGCGCATAAATTGGTATCTTCAAATAAACCTACTAAATAGGCTTCACTAGCTTCTTGTAATGCCATAACAGCTGAACTTTGGAAACGTAAATCGGTTTTAAAATCTTGTGCAATTTCACGTACTAAACGTTGGAATGGTAATTTACGAATTAACAATTCAGTACTTTTTTGATAACGACGAATTTCTCGTAAAGCTACTGTACCAGGACGATATCTGTGTAGTTTTTTTACTCCACCAGTTGCTGGTGCACTTTTACGTGCAGCTTTCGTTGCTAATTGTTTTCTTGGTGCTTTACCACCAGTTGATTTACGTGCAGTTTGCTTGGTTCTAGCCATTTTCAAATAATAATGTTTTTACAAAAAAACACACAATTTTAAAAATTATATTCGACAATTTGATACTACAAAGTCAAATGTTTAAATGCGAAATAAATGTGTTGTATTTATATTTATATGAAATTTCAAAATTTTTGTTGTCATATCCTATTGGATAGCTATCAGAGTATGGACTAATCAAATTGTATAGGCGTGGCTTAAAAAATCTTTAATGCTTTATATAAAAAGGCACAATTGTACCGGCGCTCACATACATTACAATACTTGTGAGGTTAACACACGTGTTATCCGTTCGTTAAAATATTGTAAATAATTTTTTATTAAAATGACTGGCAGAGGAAAAGGTGGAAAGGGTCTTGGAAAAGGGGGTGCAAAACGTCATAGAAAAGTTTTGCGTGATAATATCCAAGGTATTACAAAACCTGCAATTCGTCGTTTAGCACGACGAGGTGGAGTAAAACGTATCTCTGGTTTAATTTATGAAGAAACACGTGGTGTACTTAAAGTATTCCTTGAAAATGTTATTCGGGATGCTGTTACATATACTGAACACGCAAAACGTAAAACAGTTACAGCTATGGATGTTGTATATGCATTAAAACGACAAGGTCGTACTTTGTATGGTTTTGGAGGTTAAGAAAATATAATAATTTACTTAAAATATTTAGTAAATTTATTAAAGAATATTTAATACATCCGATAAATTTAAACAGGCTTTCCTTTTTGGGAAGCCACTAATTTTATTTATATAAGAGTAAATAAATTTCTTAATAAATATAACATATTATATAATTTGTTTACAACAAATTATTTTGTTTATAACATACATTACCAAATATTTTTATTTATTTTTTTTTTTTTATTGTAATATATCTGCAATAATAAATTATAATTTGTATATTATCTATTTTATTTTACAATAACTTATTGAATTTTTGAAAAAATTTTATTATAAATTAATATACTATTATATTTTTTATATATACAAGTTAAGAGTAACAAGTATCGATAGGAGATTATCGAATTTATAACTAATAAAACATTTCGCCTTAATCAAAGAAAATAAAGATTTTGCTATACCATTTTTTATACTTTCAATAAATAATTTATTATTAAATTTTTATTATTTCATTTATTTTTTAAAATTATTAAAAATATTTTTCTAATAATTATAAGCGTACATAAACAAGTAGTAAATGTAAAATGAAAATAATAAAGGTAATGTAATGCATTTGCATTACACTGATTTACGATATATATTCCGCGATATCCTTTATTATATTTAAAATTAATAATATTGATATACTAATAATAGATATATTCAAGCTATTAATATATAAAATTTTATATTAAATATGATATTAATAATTGTTTATTTTATTTTTTTGTATATATAAAAATAATTTACTCTTATTTAAAAAATTTGATGGCTCTCTTAAAAAGAGAGCCGTTTTTATATGTTGATGTATTTTTATGTTATCAATTAAATAATATTTTCGATTTATTTATTTTGAACTTGTATATTTTGTAACAGCTTTAGTACCTTCACTAACAGCGTGCTTTGCCAATTCACCAGGTAATAATAATCGAACTGCGGTTTGAATTTCCCGACTTGTGATTGTTGAACGTTTATTATAATGTGCTAAACGTGATGCTTCAGCAGCAATACGTTCAAAAATATCATTAACAAAACTGTTCATGATACTCATAGCTTTACTAGAGATACCAGTATCAGGATGCACTTGTTTTAATACTTTGTAAATGTAAATTGCATATGATTCCTTGCGCTTCCTCTTCTTTTTCTTATCACTCTTTGATATATTTTTTTGAGCTTTGCCAGCTTTTTTTGCTGCTTTTCCACTTGTTTTTGGTGGCATTGTTACAAACAATTAATATACACAGATAGTTACAGAACACCAGTCAGTATATGTATGAGCGTGTCGTGTATACAACTAGCGTATTATATACGCGAAGATGGATATAACAATAAAAATGAATACTACTCTCTGATTGGCTAAAAATAATACTATAAGGTGATTGGTTTATTTTTAAAGTTTTATATTTTATAAATATTATAAATTAAAATACCCAAATAACATTTTAAACATTTATGTTACAATCCCCGTAACGTACACATCTGTGTGATTATATTTACAAAAAAAAATATTAATTAAATAAATTTATTCGCTATGTCTGGACGAGGTAAAGGTGGTAAAGTAAAGGGAAAGGCAAAGTCAAGATCAAGCCGAGCAGGATTACAATTTCCTGTTGGAAGAATTCACAGATTATTACGAAAAGGAAATTATGCTGAACGAGTAGGTGCTGGTGCCCCAGTATATTTGGCTGCTGTTATGGAATATTTGGCTGCAGAAGTTCTCGAGTTAGCTGGTAATGCTGCCCGTGATAACAAAAAAACACGTATCATTCCACGTCATTTACAATTGGCAATTCGTAATGATGAAGAATTAAATAAATTATTATCTGGTGTAACAATTGCTCAAGGTGGTGTATTACCAAACATTCAAGCAGTGTTATTACCAAAGAAAACTGAAAAGAAAGCATAAATTAAAAACATTGCATTAATTTTTATAATAATAATACATCGATCATAGGCCTTTTAATAAAAGGCCACAAATTTATTTAAAATAAGAGTAAAAATTATTTTTATAAATAATATATTATAATATTTTTTTAAAGAATCAATTTAAATAATTATAAATTAATGATTCTTTTTTTTTTTTTCTTTTTTTATATGTTATTATGGAAATAATTCATCATATTATGATGACATTTAGGTAACATATTATAAGAATATTCATAAAATATTATCAAAATAATATTGTATTATGATGATATTTAGACAAAATATTATAAGAATATACACAAAATATTATCAAAATAATATCATTAGATAACAAAACTGTTCATGATACTCATACCTTTACTAGAGATAAAAGTATCAGGATGCACTTGTATTAATACATATTATCACAACATCACAAAATATTTTTTAAAAGGAAAAATTTTTTTAAAATTATTATAAAATTTGATTGAATTAAATTTCAATTTAATTTTTTAATAATTAAAGAAAAAAAAAAAAAAAAGCATATAAACTTTCTATTGAAAATGTTATTTTAAACTAGATGGCCAAGTGAACTTCGTTACACAAACAATATATGACGTATTCGTTATTTAAATAATCAGTATCCTTTGATATTATATCAATACGTTACTCTCTTCTTTTGATACATATTAATAAAATTTCAATTTATAAGATTTTATGTCAATTATATAAATAATATTATAAATTTTCTAAATACATAAGTTAAGTAACAAAAAATTTGAATAACAAGATAAATTTATATATTATGTTTTAATACTCGATACTATAATATATCGCATCCGTTACCAATTATTCGGTATCCTTTGATTTATACACAGAATGAACTAAAAATATATATCAAATTTATTTTATTTATTTATATATTTAATATTATTATTATTATTTTATATTACAAAGTTTCTTAACGAAGCTTACAATGATTTCTCATATCGTACTTAACAAAATTATTTAGATCATATAAAATTTAAATTGTTAAAAAATTTGTATATTTATTATTATTATTATTTATTTTTATTAAAATTACATAACATAAAATTAATAATATTTTAATAATTATATAAATTAATTCTTATTTAAAATAATCTTATATTAATCTCAACAAATACTCTAATAATATATTTTGTCATAAATTTTTTTATATTTAAAATAAATATTATAATATATAAATACTTATATCAGTATAAAATTTCTTTATATAATTATGAAAAAATTAATTTAATAGTTAATTATTGATATTAATGCATAAATAAAAGTATTTTCTAATGAAATATATTTTGTCAATGTTCGATTAACACATTTCATAATAATACGTTTTCATTATTGACAAAAAAAGTTTTTCTAAAAATGAAATCTTATACTATAATATATATATTTATATATTAAATTTTTTAATTATTTATATACTAATAATTTATAATAAATCGATATTAAATAAAAAATAAAAATATATACTTTTTAAGTTTACCTTAAAAATATTATTGTTTTGTATGATTGAAATAATTAATATTAAACTATGTTTATTAATAATTGTTAATAAAAAAATTAAATATATTTTAATTTATAAAATAAATATTATTATTAAATTTATAATTTATTATTTTATATATTATAGAAATTGAAAAAATAAATCATGTTTACTACGACAGTAAATTAGAAATACTATTTAATTTTTATGTGTTTTCTACATGGTACTTTGACTTACATAGGGACTTATATTATTGTGAATAATGATATAATTGAAAACCTTTATTTTTTATTTGATAGAATTATTATATTTTATCATTTAAATATTTATAATAAATACATTATTTTTATAAAGTAAAAAAATATGGCCGAAGAAAATTCTACAGCTGTTGCAGCAACTGCGGTTACTGCTGCTTCTACAACACCAACAAAAAAAGCAACAGCTTCTGGTGCTAAACGTACAAAACAACATTCAAAACCAACACATCCACGTACATCAGAAATGGTTGTTAACGCAATAAAAAATTTAAAAGAACGTGGTGGTTCATCATTACAAGCAATTAAAAAATATTTAGCTGCAAATTATAAAGTGGATTCTGATAAAATTTCACCATTTATTAAAAAATATTTAAAAGCTGCTGTAACTGAGGGAGCCTTGGTACAAACTAAAGGTAAAGGTGCATCTGGTTCATTCAAATTGGCTGCTTCCGCTTCATCTAATTCTTCAGCTAAATCAAAAGTATCCAAAAAAGAAAGTGGAGCAAAAGGTTCAGCAAAGAGTGCTAAAAGTAAACGGGCACCAAAAGAAAAGAAAGCCACAACTACATCATTGGCAGCCAAAAAGCCTAAAGCAAAAAAAGCGACTCCATCATCATCAACTGCTGCTAAAAAAGTTACTGCAAAATCATCAGCGGCATCAAAAAAAGCACCAGTTAAAGCAAAACCAGCAAAAAGTACAAAATCCGCTGCCAAAAGTAGCCCTGCTCGTAAACCGAAAGCACCAAAAGCTAAGAAAGCTTCTGTTGCCAAATCATCTCCTACAAAAATTAAAAAAGCAGCACCAAAAAAGAAATGATCTGTTACTTTAATAATATATTGAAATATTTCATTATTTTTGCTAAAAAATGAAAATAACATAGGCCTTAATACAGGCCACAAATTAATATTTGATAAGAGTAAATTATTTTTTGTATAAATATTTTATAAAATAATAGTTAAGAAACATTTGCCACAGTCAGTACCACGGATGGGTGGCCACTTGAGAATACTGTGTGCGGTTGCATTTTTATTTAAAATATATGGTATAATAAATAAGTATATATTTAAATTGATTACTTCATTGAAAATTTTAATAATATACTTTAATATTAATGATATTTATGAAAAATATATATTTGTAAAAATTTTCATTTATTACTGGCAACAGCCATACCACGTTGAAAACACCGGTTCTCGTCCGATCACCGAAGTTAAGCAACATTGGGCACAGTCAGTACTTGGATGGGTGACCGCTTGGGAACACTGTGTGCGGTTGCCTTTTTATATTAAAAATATAAATTATTTTTCTTCTTTTCTTTTTTTTTACACACCATATATAAATATATGTTATTTAGAAATGTAAACCTTTTATATTATTCGTCAACAAATAAATATTATTTTTTGTATAAAATTTTATTGCATTTATAACTCATATCATGGTTACTTTAAAGCGAGAAGTTTTTTTAATATTTCAAATGAATATAAAATAATATAAATTTTATGAAATTTATTTATTTTTAGAAATAGCAATCGCTTATAATTATAACAAAATTTTAATAATGTTTAATTTTATTTCAATAATTTATATATATATATATATATATATTTTTTAATAAAAATAATATACTCTTATTTAATAATATATGTTGGTCCTATATATAGGACCGAAAATATTTCTTATTTGTTTTTTTTTTTTTAAATTGTCATTTAAAACGCTTATGCACGTTCTCCACGAATACGTCTTGCCAATTGTATATCCTTAGGCATAATTGTAACACGCTTTGCATGAATTGCGCATAAATTGGTATCTTCAAATAAACCTACTAAATAGGCTTCACTAGCTTCTTGTAATGCCATAACAGCTGAACTTTGGAAACGTAAATCGGTTTTAAAATCTTGTGCAATTTCACGTACTAAACGTTGGAATGGTAATTTACGAATTAACAATTCAGTACTTTTTTGATAACGACGAATTTCTCGTAAAGCTACTGTACCAGGACGATATCTGTGTGGTTTTTTTACTCCACCAGTTGCTGGTGCACTTTTACGTGCAGCTTTCGTTGCTAATTGTTTTCTTGGTGCTTTACCACCAGTTGATTTACGTGCAGTTTGCTTGGTTCTAGCCATTTTCAAATAATAATGTTTTTACAAAAAAACACACAATTTTAAAAATTATATTCGACAATTTGATACTACAAAGTCAAATGTTTAAATGCGAAATAAATGTGTTGTATTTATATTTATATGAAATTTCAAAATTTTTGTTGTCATATCCTATTGGATAGCTATCAGAGTATGGACTAATCAAATTGTATAGGCGTGGCTTAAAAAATCTTTAATGCTTTATATAAAAAGGCACAATTGTACCGGCGCTCACATACATTACAATACTTGTGAGGTTAACACACGTGTTATCCGTTCGTTAAAATATTGTAAATAATTTTTTATTAAAATGACTGGCAGAGGAAAAGGTGGAAAGGGTCTTGGAAAAGGGGGTGCAAAACGTCATAGAAAAGTTTTGCGTGATAATATCCAAGGTATTACAAAACCTGCAATTCGTCGTTTAGCACGACGAGGTGGAGTAAAACGTATCTCTGGTTTAATTTATGAAGAAACACGTGGTGTACTTAAAGTATTCCTTGAAAATGTTATTCGGGATGCTGTTACATATACTGAACACGCAAAACGTAAAACAGTTACAGCTATGGATGTTGTATATGCATTAAAACGACAAGGTCGTACTTTGTATGGTTTTGGAGGTTAAGAAAATATAATAATTTACTTAAAATATTTAGTAAATTTATTAAAGAATATTTAATACATCCGATAAATTTAAACAGGCTTTCCTTTTTGGGAAGCCACTAATTTTATTTATATAAGAGTAAATAAATTTGTTAATAAATATAACATATTATATAATTTGTTTACAACAAATTATTTTGTTTATAACATACATTACCAAATATTTTTATTTATTTTTTTTTTTTTATTGTAATATATCTGCAATAATAAATTATAATTTGTATATTATCTATTTTATTTTACAATAACTTATTGAATTTTTGAAAAAATTTTATTATAAATTAATATACTATTATATTTTTTATATATACAAGTTAAGAGTAACAAGTATCGATAGGAGATTATCGAATTTATAACTAATAAAACATTTCGCCTTAATCAAAGAAAATAAAGATTTTGCTATACCATTTTTTATACTTTCAATAAATAATTTATTATTAAATTTTTATTATTTCATTTATTTTTTAAAATTATTAAAAATATTTTTCTAATAATTATAAGCGTACATAAACAAGTAGTAAATGTAAAATGAAAATAATAAAGGTAATGTAATGCATTTGCATTACACTGATTTACGATATATATTCCGCGATATCCTTTATTATATTTAAAATTAATAATATTGATATACTAATAATAGATATATTCAAGCTATTAATATATAAAATTTTATATTAAATATGATATTAATAATTGTTTATTTTATTTTTTTGTATATATAAAAATAATTTACTCTTATTTAAAAAATTTGATGGCTCTCTTAAAAAGAGAGCCGTTTTTATATGTTGATGTATTTTTATGTTATCAATTAAATAATATTTTCGATTTATTTATTTTGAACTTGTATATTTTGTAACAGCTTTAGTACCTTCACTAACAGCGTGCTTTGCCAATTCACCAGGTAATAATAATCGAACTGCGGTTTGAATTTCCCGACTTGTGATTGTTGAACGTTTATTATAATGTGCTAAACGTGATGCTTCAGCAGCAATACGTTCAAAAATATCATTAACAAAACTGTTCATGATACTCATAGCTTTACTAGAGATACCAGTATCAGGATGCACTTGTTTTAATACTTTGTAAATGTAAATTGCATATGATTCCTTGCGCTTCCTCTTCTTTTTCTTATCACTCTTTGATATATTTTTTTGAGCTTTGCCAGCTTTTTTTGCTGCTTTTCCACTTGTTTTTGGTGGCATTGTTACAAACAATTAATATACACAGATAGTTACAGAACACCAGTCAGTATATGTATGAGCGTGTCGTGTATACAACTAGCGTATTATATACGCGAAGATGGATATAACAATAAAAATGAATACTACTCTCTGATTGGCTGAAAATAATACTATAAGGTGATTGGTTTATTTTTAAAGTTTTATATTTTATAAATATTATAAATTAAAATACCCAAATAACATTTTAAACATTTATGTTACAATCCCCGTAACGTACACATCTGTGTGATTATATTTACAAAAAAAAATATTAATTAAATAAATTTATTCGCTATGTCTGGACGAGGTAAAGGTGGTAAAGTAAAGGGAAAGGCAAAGTCAAGATCAAGCCGAGCAGGATTACAATTTCCTGTTGGAAGAATTCACAGATTATTACGAAAAGGAAATTATGCTGAACGAGTAGGTGCTGGTGCCCCAGTATATTTGGCTGCTGTTATGGAATATTTGGCTGCAGAAGTTCTCGAGTTAGCTGGTAATGCTGCCCGTGATAACAAAAAAAACACGTATCATTCCACGTCATTTACAATTGGCAATTCGTAATGATGAAGAATTAAATAAATTATTATCTGGTGTAACAATTGCTCAAGGTGGTGTATTACCAAACATTCAAGCAGTGTTATTACCAAAGAAAACTGAAAAGAAAGCATAAATTAAAAACATTGCATTAATTTTTATAATAATAATACATCGATCATAGGCCTTTTAATAAAAGGCCACAAATTTATTTAAAATAAGAGTAAAAATTATTTTTATAAATAATATATTATAATATTTTTTTAAAGAATCAATTTAAATAATTATAAATTAATGATTCTTTTTTTTTTTTTCTTTTTTTATATGTTATTATGGAAATAATTCATCATATTATGATGACATTTAGGTAACATATTATAAGAATATTCATAAAATATTATCAAAATAATATTGTATTATGATGATATTTAGACAAAATATTATAAGAATATACACAAAATATTATCAAAATAATATCATTAGATAACAAAACTGTTCATGATACTCATACCTTTACTAGAGATCAAAGTATCAGGATGCACTTGTATTAATACATATTATCACAACATCACAAAATATTTTTTAAAAGGAAAAATTTTTTTAAAATTATTATAAAATTTGATTGAATTAAATTTCAATTTATTTTTTTAATAATTAAAGAAAAAAAAAAAAAAAGCATATAAACTTTCTATTGAAAATGTTATTTTAAACTAGATGGCCAAGTGAACTTCGTTACACAAACAATATATGACGTATTCGTTATTTAAATAATCAGTATCCTTTGATATTATATCAATACGTTACTCTCTTCTTTTGATACATATTAATAAAATTTCAATTTATAAGATTTTATGTCAATTATATAAATAATATTATAAATTTTCTAAATACATAAGTTAAGTAACAAAAAATTTGAATAACAAGATAAATTTATATATTATGTTTTAATACTCGATACTATAATATATCGCATCCGTTACCAATTATTCGGTATCCTTTGATTTATACACAGAATGAACTAAAAATATATATCAAATTTATTTTATTTATTTATATATTTAATATTATTATTATTATTTTATATTACAAAGTTTCTTAACGAAGCTTACAATGATTTCTCATATCGTACTTAACAAAATTATTTAGATCATATAAAATTTAAATTGTTAAAAAATTTGTATATTTATTATTATTATTATTTATTTTTATTAAAATTACATAACATAAAATTAATAATATTTTAATAATTATATAAATTAATTCTTATTTAAAATAATCTTATATTAATCTCAACAAATACTCTAATAATATATTTTGTCATAAAATTTTTTTATATTTAAAATAAATATTATAATATATAAATACTTATATCAGTATAAAATTTCTTTATATAATTATGAAAAAATTAATTTAATAGTTAATTATTGATATTAATGCATAAATAAAAGTATTTTCTAATGAAATATATTTTGTCAATGTTCGATTAACACATTTCATAATAATACGTTTTCATTATTGACAAAAAAAGTTTTTCTAAAAATGAAATCTTATACTATAATATATATATTTATATATTAAATTTTTTAATTATTTATATACTAATAATTTATAATAAATCGATATTAAATAAAAAATAAAAATATATACTTTTTAAGTTTACCTTAAAAATATTATTGTTTTGTATGATTGAAATAATTAATATTAAACTATGTTTATTAATAATTGTTAATAAAAAAATTAAATATATTTTAATTTATAAAATAAATATTATTATTAAATTTATAATTTATTATTTTATATATTATAGAAATTGAAAAAATAAATCATGTTTACTACGACAGTAAATTAGAAATACTATTTAATTTTTATGTGTTTTCTACATGGTACTTTGACTTACATAGGGACTTATATTATTGTGAATAATGATATAATTGAAAACCTTTATTTTTTATTTGATAGAATTATTATATTTTATCATTTAAATATTTATAATAAATACATTATTTTTATAAAGTAAAAAAATATGGCCGAAGAAAATTCTACAGCTGTTGCAGCAACTGCGGTTACTGCTGCTTCTACAACACCAACAAAAAAAGCAACAGCTTCTGGTGCTAAACGTACAAAACAACATTCAAAACCAACACATCCACGTACATCAGAAATGGTTGTTAACGCAATTAAAAATTTAAAAGAACGTGGTGGTTCATCATTACAAGCAATTAAAAAATATTTAGCTGCAAATTATAAAGTGGATTCTGATAAAATTTCACCATTTATTAAAAAATATTTAAAAGCTGCTGTAACTGAGGGAGCCTTGGTACAAACTAAAGGTAAAGGTGCATCTGGTTCATTCAAATTGGCTGCTTCCGCTTCATCTAATTCTTCAGCTAAATCAAAAGTATCCAAAAAAGAAAGTGGAGCAAAAGGTTCAGCAAAGAGTGCTAAAAGTAAACGGGCACCAAAAGAAAAGAAAGCCACAACTACATCATTGGCAGCCAAAAAGCCTAAAGCAAAAAAAGCGACTCCATCATCATCAACTGCTGCTAAAAAAGTTACTGCAAAATCATCAGCGGCATCAAAAAAAGCACCAGTTAAAGCAAAACCAGCAAAAAGTACAAAATCCGCTGCCAAAAGTAGCCCTGCTCGTAAACCGAAAGCACCAAAAGCTAAGAAAGCTTCTGTTGCCAAATCATCTCCTACAAAAATTAAAAAAGCAGCACCAAAAAAGAAATGATCTGTTACTTTAATAATATATTGAAATATTTCATTATTTTTGCTAAAAAATGAAAATAACATAGGCCTTAATACAGGCCACAAATTAATATTTGATAAGAGTAAATTATTTTTTGTATAAATATTTTATAAAATAATAGTTAAGAAACATTTGCCACAGTCAGTACCACGGATGGGTGGCCACTTGAGAATACTGTGTGCGGTTGCATTTTTATTTAAAATATATGGTATAATAAATAAGTATATATTTAAATTGATTACTTCATTGAAAATTTTAATAATATACTTTAATATTAATGATATTTATGAAAAATATATATTTGTAAAAATTTTCATTTATTACTGGCAACAGCCATACCACGTTGAAAACACCGGTTCTCGTCCGATCACCGAAGTTAAGCAACATTGGGCACAGTCAGTACTTGGATGGGTGACCGCTTGGGAACACTGTGTGCGGTTGCCTTTTTATATTAAAAATATAAATTATTTTTCTTCTTTTCTTTTTTTTTACACACCATATATAAATATATGTTATTTAGAAATGTAAACCTTTTATATTATTCGTCAACAAATAAATATTATTTTTTGTATAAAATTTTATTGCATTTATAACTCATATCATGGTTACTTTAAAGCGAGAAGTTTTTTTAATATTTCAA